>NW_024037299.1:31142-66353 GCF_015832195.1 Motacilla alba alba | reverse complement strand
CAGCCTGCCCCTGAGGAACAAGGGCCCTCCTGGTACTGACAAAGGCATCTGCCCTGGAAAACAAAACCCAGCACCCCATGTTTCTGGTCTCAGTTTGCAGAGCTCCATGGGCACTCCCAAAGCAGCCCGAGTTGTCACAGGTGGCAGCTTGTCCCTGGGTGGCATTTTGATATGCGTGGAAATCCAGCAGGGAGACTGCCTCTAAGGGCCGAGGGCCTACTTGGTACTGACAAAGGCTTCTGCCTGGGAAAACAAAACCCAGAACCCCACATACTTTCCCTCAGTTTGAAGAGCTCTGTGGGCACTCTCAAAGCAGCCCGAGTTGGCACAGGTGGCAGCTTGTCCCTGGGCGGCATCTTGATACTCGTGGAAATCCTGCAGGCAGCTGGCCCCCAAGGTCCAAGGGCCTACGTGGTACTGACAAAGGCTTCTGCCCGGGAAAACAAAACCCATAACCCCACATACTTTCTCTCAGTTTGCAGAGCTCCGTGGGCACTCTCAAAGCAGCCCGAGTTGTCACAGGTGGCAGCTTGTGCCTGGGCGGCGTCTTGATATTCATGGAAATCCAGCAGGCTGCCTGCCCTTAAGGACCAAGGGCCTACCTGGCACTGCAAATGCTTCTGCCCGGAGAAACAAAACTCAGCACCCCAGGTTCATGGTCTCAGTTTGAAGAGCTCCGTGGGCACTCTCAAAGCAGCCTGATTTGCCACAGGTGGCAGCTTGTCCCTGGGCGGCATCTTGATATTCGTGGAAATCTTGCTGTCATCCTGCCCCCATGGAACAAGGGCCTACCTGGTACTGAGAGAGGCTTCTGCCCTGGAAAACAAAACCCACAACCCTACGTTCCTGGTCTCAGTTTGCCGAGCTCCATGGGCACCCTCAAAGCAGCGCGAGTTTGCACAAGTGGTAGCTTGTCCCTGGGCAGCATCTTGATATTTGTGGAAATTCTGCCGGCATCCTGCCCTTGAGGAACAAGGGCCCTCCTGGTACTGACAAAGGCTTCTGCCCTGGAAAACAAAACGCACAAACCCACGTTCCACATCTCAGTTTGCAGAGCTCCATGGGCACTCTCAAAGCAGCCCGAGTTGTCACAGGTGGCAGCTCCTCCTTGGGCAGCATCTTGATATTCGTGGAAATCCAGCAGGCAGCCGGCCCCCAAGGGCCAAGGTCCGACCTGGTAATGACGAAGGCTTCTGCCCTGGAAAACAAAACTCAGTACCCCTCGGTCCACATCACAGTTTGCAGAGCTCCATGGGCACTCTCAAAGCAACGCGAGTTGGCACTGGTGGCAGCTTGTCCCTGGGCGGAAACTTGATTTTCGTGGAAATCCTGGTGCCAGCCTCCCCCTGAGGAACGAGGGCCCACCTGGTACTGCAAATGTTTCTGCCCGGGAAAACAAAACGCACAAACCCACGTTCCTGGTCTCAGTTTGAAGAATTTCGTGGGCACTCTCAAAGCAGCGCAAGTTGGCACAGGTGGCAGCTTGTCCCTGGGCGGCATCTTGATATTCGTGGAAATCTTGCTGCCAGCCTGCCCCTGAGGATCAAGGGCCCAACTGGTACTGACAAAGGCTTCTGCCCGGGAAAACAAAACCCAGCACCCCATGTTTCTGCTCTCAGTTTGCAGAGCTCCGTGGGCACTCTCAAAGCAGCCCGAGTTGGCATAGGTGGCAGCTTGTCCCTGGGCAGCATCTTGATATTCGTGGAAATCTAGCCGGGAGTCTGCCCCTAAGGACGAAGGGCCTACCTGGTACTGACAAAGGCTTCTGCCTGGGGAAACAAAACCCAGCACCCCACGTTTCTGGTCTCAGTTTGCAGAGCTCCATGGGAACTCTCAAAGCAGCCCGAGTTGGCACAAGTGGCAGCTTGTCCCTGGGCAGCATCTTGATATTCGTGGAAATTCACCCGGCAGCCTGCCCCTGAGGAACTAGGGCCTACTTTGTACTGACAAAGTCTTCTGCCCGGGGAAACAAAACTCACCAAGGCAAGTTCCTGGTCTCACTTTGCAGAGCTCCATGGGCACTCTCAAAGCAGCCCGAGTTGGCACAGGTGGCAGCTTGTCCCTGGGTGGCATCTTGATATGCGTGGAAATCCAGGAGGGAGACTGCCTCTAACGGCTGCGGGCCTACTTGGTACTGACAAAGGCTTCTGCCCTGGAAAACAAAACCCATAACCCCACATACTTTCTGTCAGTTTGAAGAGCTCCGTGGGCACTCTCAAAGCAGCCCGAGTTGGCACAGGTGGCAGCTAGTCCCTGGGCGGCATCTTGATATTCGTGGAAATCCTGCAGGCAGCTGGCCCCCAAGGGCCAAGGGCCTACCTGGTACTGACAAAGGCTTCTGCCCTGGCAAACAAAACCCAGCACCCCACGTTTCTGGTCTCAGTTTGCAGAGCACCATGGGCACTCTCAAAGCAGCCCGAGTTGGCACAAGTGGCAGCTTGTCCCTGGGCAGCATCTTGATATTCGTGGAAATTCACCCGGCAGCCTGCCCCTGAGGAACAAGGGCCTACTTGGTACTGACAAAGTCTTCTGCCCGGGGAAACAAAACTCACCAAGGCAAGTTCCTGGTCTCACTTTGCAGAGCTCCATGGGCACTCTCAAAGCAGCCCGAGTTGTCACAGGTGGCAGCTTGTCCCTGGGTGGCATTTTGATATGCGTGGAAATCCAGCAGGGAGACTGCCTCTAAGGGCTGCGGGCCTACTTGGTACTGACAAAGGCTTCTGCCCGGGAAAACAAAACCCATAACCCCACATACTTTCTGTCAGTTGGAAGAGCTCCGTGGGCACTCTCAAAGCAGCGCGAGTTGGCACAGGTGGCAGCTTGTCCCTGGGCGGCATCTTGATACTCGTGGAAATCCTGCAGGCAGCTGGCCCCCAAGGTCCAAGGGCCTACGTGGTACTGACAAAGGCTTCTGCCCGGGAAAACAAAACCCATAACCCCACATACTTTCTCTCAGTTTGCAGAGCTCCGTGGGCACTCTCAAAGCAGCCCGAGTTGTCACAGGTGGCAGCTTGTGCCTGGGCGGCGTCTTGATATTCATGGAAATCCAGCAGGCTGCCTGCCCTTAAGGACCAAGGGCCTACCTGGCACTGCAAATGCTTCTGCCCGGAGAAACAAAACTCAGCACCCCAGGTTCATGGTCTCAGTTTGAAGAGCTCCGTGGGCACTCTCAAAGCAGCCTGATTTGCCACAGGTGGCAGCTTGTCCCTGGGTGGCATCTTGATATTCGTGGAAATCTTGCTGTCATCCTGCCCCTATGGAACAAGGGCCTACCTGGTACTGAGAGAGGCTTCTGCCCGGGAAAACAAAACCCACAACCCTACGTTCCTGGTCTCAGTTTGCCGAGCTCCGTGGGCACCCTCAAAGCAGCGCGAGTTTGCACAAGTGGTAGCTTGTCCCTGGGCAGCATCTTGATATTTGTGGAAATTCTGCCGGCATCCTGCCCCTGAGGAACAAGGGCCCTCCTGGTACTGACAAAGGCTTCTGCCCTGGAAAACAAAACGCACAAACCCACGTTCCACATCTCAGTTTGCAGAGCACCATGGGCACTCCCAAAGCAGCCCGAGTTGTCACAGGTGGCAGCTTGACCCTGGGCAGCATCTTGATATACGTGGAAATCCAGCCGGCAGCCTGCCCTTAAGGACCAAGGTCCTACCTGGTACTGACAAAGGCTTCTGCCCCGGAAAACAAAACCCAGCACCCCTCGTTCCACATCTCAGTTTGCAGAGCTCCATGGGCACTCTCAAAGCTGCCCGAGTTGGCACAGGTGGCAGCTTGTCCCTGGGCGGCATTTTGATATTCGTGGAAATCCAGCCGGCAGCCTGCCCCTGAGGAACAAGGACCCACCTGGCACTGACAAAGGCTACTGCCCTGGAAAACAAAAACCCAGCACCCCCCACGTTCCTGGTCTCAGTTTGCAGAGCACCATGGGCACTCTCAAAGCAGCCCGAGTTGGCACAGGTGGCAGCTTGTCCCTGGGCGGCATCTTGATATTCGTGGCAATCTTGCTGCCAGCCTGCCCCTTAGGAACAAGGGCCCACCTGGCACTGAGAGAGGATTCTGTCCTGGAAAACAAAACCCACAAACCTACGTTCCTGGTCTCAGTTTGCAGAGCTCCGTGGGCACCCTCAAAGCAGCGCGAGTTGGCACAAGTGGCAGCTTGTCCCTGGGCAGCATCTTGATATTCGTGGAAATTCACCCGGCAGCCTGCCCTTAAGGACCAAGGGCCTACCTGCACTGGAAATGCTTCTGCCCGGAGAAAAAAAACTCAGAACCCCACGTTCCTGGTCTCAGTTTGCAGAGCACCATGGGCACTCTCAAAGCAGCCCGAGTTGTCACAGGTGGCAGCTTGACCCTGGGCAGCATCTTGATATTCGTGGAAATCCAGCCGGAAGCCTGCCCTTAAGGACCAAGGTCCTACCTGGTACTGACAAAGGCTTTTGCCCGGAAAAACAAAACCCAGCACCCCACGTTCCACATCTCAGTTTGCAGAGCTCCATGGGCACTCTCAAAGCAGCCCGGGTTGGCACAGGTGGCAGCTTGTCCCTGGGCGGCATTTTGATATTCGTGGAAATCCAGCCGGCAGCCTGTCCCTGAGGATCAAGGGCCCAACTGGCACTGACAAAGGCTACTGCCCTGGAAAACAAAACCCAGCACCCCATGTTTCTGCTCTCAGTTTGCCGAGCTCCATGGGCACTCTCAAAGCAGCCCGAGTTGGCACAGGTGGCAGCTTGTCCCTGGGCAGCATCTTGATATTCGTGGAAATTTTGCTGCCAGCCTGCCCCTAAGGAACAAGGGCCTACCTGGTACTGAGAGAGGCTTCTGCCCGGGAAAACAAAACCCACAACCCTACGTTCCAGGTCTCAGTTTGCAGAGCTCCGTGGGCACCGTCAAAGCAGCGCGAGTTGGCACAAGTGGCAGCTTGTCCCTGGGCAGCATCTTGATATTCGTGGAAATTCAGCCGGCATCCTGCCCCTGAGGAACAAGGGCCCTCCTGGTACTGACAAAGGCATCTGCCCGGGGAAACAAAACTCACCAAGGCAAGTTCCTGGTCTCACTTTGCAGAGCTCCATGGGCCCTCTCAAAGCAGCCCGAGTTGTCACAGGTGGCAGCTTGTCCCTGGGTGGCATTTTGATATGCGTGGAAATCCAGCAGGCAGACTGCCTCTAAGGGCTGAGGGCCTACTTGGTACTGACAAAGGCTTCTGCCCGGGAAAACAAAACCCAGAACCCCACATACTTTCCCTCAGTTTGAAGAGCTCTGTGGGCACTCTCAAAGCAGCCCGAGTTGGCACAGGTGGCAGCTTGTCCCTGGGCGGCATCTTGATATTCGTGGAAATCCTGCAGGCAGCTGGCCCCCAAGGTCCAAGGGCCTACGTGGTACTGACAAAGGCTTCTGCCCGGGAAAACAAAACCCATAACCCCACATACTTTCTCTCAGTTTGCAGAGCTCCGTGGGCACTCTCAAAGCAGCCCGAGTTGTCACAGGTGGCAGCTTGTGCCTGGGCGGCGTCTTGATATTCATGGAAATCCAGCAGGCTGCCTGCCCTTAAGGACCAAGGGCCTACCTGGCACTGCAAATGCTTCTGCCCGGAGAAACAAAACTCAGCACCCCAGGTTCATGGTCTCAGTTTGCACTCTCAAAGCAGCTGATTTGCCACAGTGGGCATCTCTCATCCTGCCCCTATGGAACAAGCAGCTGAGAGAGGCTTCTGATTTGCAGAGCACCATGGGCACTCTCAAAGCAGCCCGAGTGGCACAGGTGGCAGCTTGTCCCTGGGTGGCATCTTGATATTCGTTTGCAGAGCTCCGTGGGCAATCTTGCTGTCATTGATTTTCGTGGAAATCTGGTGCCAGCCTATACCTGGAACAAAACAAAACGCACAAACCCACGGCCTACAGCTGAGTACTGAGAGCATCTTGGCTTGCTGCCAGGCTGTCCCTAAGGAAAACCTACTTGGTACTGACCCACAAAACCCCAGCACCCCACATTTCTGGTCTCAGTTTGCGAGCACCATTCACTGCAGTCTCAGCTAGTTGCAGATATTCGTGGAAATCCTGCAGGCAGCT
Organism: Motacilla alba alba; assembly: GCF_015832195.1. Classification (NCBI taxonomy): domain Eukaryota; kingdom Metazoa; phylum Chordata; class Aves; order Passeriformes; family Motacillidae; genus Motacilla; species Motacilla alba. Next base: position 60,285 of record NW_024037299.1, on the reverse strand, counting down.
GGGCAAGGGCCTACTCTGACAAGCAGATACGCGATGGTCTCAGGCACTCCATGGGCAGTTGGCAGCAGCTTGTCCCTGGGCAGCATCTTGATATTCATGGAAATCTTGCTGCCAGCCTGCCCCTAGGGAACAAGGGCCTACCTGGTACTGACAAAGGCTTCTGCCTGGGAAAACAAAACCCAGCACCCCACGTTTCTGGTCTCAGGTTGCAGAGCTCCATGGGCACTCTCAAAGCAGCCCGAGTTGGCACAAGTGGCAGCTTGTCCCTGGGCAGCATCTTGATATTCGTGGAAATTCACCCGGCAGCCTGCCCTTAAGGACCAAGGGCCTACCTGCACTGGAAATGCTTCTGCCCGGAGAAACAAAACTCAGAACCCCAGGTTCATGGTCTCAGTTTGCAGAGTTCCATGGGCACTCCCAAAGCAGCCCGAGTTGTCACAGGTGGCAGCTTGACCCTGGGCAGCATCTTGATATTCGTCGAAATCCAGCCGGCAGCCTGCCCTTAAGGACCAAGGTCCTACCTGGTACTGACAAAGGCTTTTGCCAGGGAAAACAAAACCCAGCACCCCACGTTCCACATCTCAGTTTGCAGAGCTCCATGGGCACTCTCAAAGCAGCCCGGGTTGGCACAGGTGGCAGCTTGTCCCTGGGCGGCATTTTGATATTCGTGGAAATCCAGCCGGCAGCCTGTCCCAGAGGATCAAGGGCCCAACTGGCACTGACAAAGGCTACTGCCCTGGAAAACAAAACCCAGCACACCATGTTTCTGCTCTCAGTTTGCAGAGCTTCATGGGCACTCTCAAAGCAGCCCGAGTTGGCACAGGTGGCAGCTTGTCCCTGGGCAGCATCTTGATATTCGTGGAAATCTTGCTGCCAGCCAGCCCCTAAGGAACAAGGGCCTACCTGGTACTGAGAGAGGCTTCTGCCCGGGAAAACAAAACCCACAACCCTACGTTCCAGGTCTCAGTTTGCAGAGCTCCGTGGGCACCGTCAAAGCAGCGCGAGTTGGCACGAGTGGCAGCTTGTCCCTGGGCAGCATCTTGATATTCGTGGAAATTCAGCCGGCATCCTGCCCCTGAGGAACAAGGGCCCTCCTGGTACTGACAAAGGCATCTGCCCGGGGAAACAAAACTCACCAAGGCAAGTTCCTGGTCTCATTTTGCAGAGCTCCATGGGCACTCTCAAAGCAGCCCGAGTTGTCACAGGTGGCAGCTTGTCCCTGGGTGGCATTTTGATATGCGTGGAAATCCAGCAGGCAGACTGCCTCTAAGGGCTGAGGGCCTACTTGGTACTGACAAAGGCTCCTGCCCGGGAAAACAAAACCCAGAACCCCACATACTTTCCCTCAGTTTGAAGAGCTCTGTGGGCACTCTCAAAGCAGCCCGAGTTGGCACAGGTGGCAGCTTGTCCCTGGGCGGCATCTTGATATTCGTGGAAATCCTGCAGGCAGCTGGCCCCCAAGGTCCAAGGGCCTACGTGGTACTGACAAAGGCTTCTGCCCGGGAAAACAAAACCCATAACCCCACATACTTTCTCTCAGTTTGCAGCGCTCCGTGGGCACTCTCAAAGCAGCGCGAGTTGTCACAGGTGGCAGCTTGTGCCTGGGTGGCATCTTGATATTCGTGGAAATCTTGCTGTCATCCTGCCCCTATGGAACAAGGGCCTACCTGGTACTGAGAGATGCTTCTGCCCGGGAAAACAAAACTCACAACCCTACGTTCCTGGTCTCAGTTTGCCGAGCTCCGTGGGCACTCTCAAAGCAGCGCTGAGATGGCACAAGTGGTAGCTTGTCCCTGGGCAGCATCTTGATATTTGTGGAAATTCAGCCGTCATCCTGCCCCTGATGGAACAAGGGCCCTCCTGGTACTGACAGAGGCTTCTGCCCTGGAAAACAAAACGCACAAACCCACGTTCCACATCTCAGTTTGCAGAGCACCATGGGCACTCTCAAAGCAGCCCCAGTTGGCACAGGTGGCAGCTCCTCCTTGGGCAGCATCTTGATATTTGTGGAAATCCAGCAGGCAGCCGGCCCCCAAGGGCCAAGGGACGACCTGGTAATGACGAAGGCTTCTGCCCTGGAAAACAAAACTCAGCACCCCACGGTCCTGGTCACAGTTTGCAGAGCTCCGTGGGCACTCTCAAAGCAGCCCGAGTTGGCACAGGTGGCAGCTTGTCCCTGGGCGGAAACTTGATTTTCGTGGAAATCCTGGTGCCAGCCTCCCCCAAAGGGCCGAGGGCCTACCTGGTACTGCAAATGTTTCTGCCCGGGAAAACAAAACCCACAAACCCACGTTCCACATCTCAGTTTGAAGAATTTCGTGGGCACTCTCAAAGCAGCCCGAGTTGGCACAGGTGGCAGCTTGTCCCTGGGCAGCATCTTGATATTCGTGGAAATCTTGCTGCAGGCTGTCCCTAAGGAACAAGGGCCTACTTGGTACTGACAAAGGCTTCTGCCCGGGAAAACAAAACCCAGCACCCCACATTTCTGGTCTCAGTTTGCAGAGCACCATTGGCACTCTCAAAGCAGCCCGAGTTGGCACAGGTGGCAGCTAGTCCCTGGGCAGCGTCTTGATATTCGTGGAAATCCAGCAGGCAGCCTGCCCTTAAGGACCAAGGGCCTACCTGGTACTGACAAAGGCTTCTGCCCGGAGAAACAAAACTCAGCACCCCAGGTTCATGGTCTCAGTTTGCAGAGCTCCATGGGCACTCTCAAAGCAGCCCGAGTTGGCACAGGTGGCAGCTTGTCCCTGGGCAGCATCTTGATATTCGTGGAAATCTTGCTGCCAGCCTGCCCCTTAGGAACAAGGGCCTACCTGGTACTGAGAGAGGCTTCTGCCCGGGAAAACAAAACCCACAACCCTACGTTCCAGGTCTCAGTTTGCAAAGCTCCATGGGCACTCTCAAAGCTGCCCGAGTTGGCACAAGTAGCAGCTTGTCCCTGGGCGGCATCTTGATATTCGTGGAAATCCACCAGGCAGCCTGCACCCAAGGGCCAAGGGCCTACCTGCACTGACAAAGGCTCTGATCTGGAGAAACAAAACTCAGCACCCCAAGTTTCTGGTCTCAGTTTGCAGGGCACCATGGGCACTCTCAAAGCAGCCCGAGTTGTCACAGGTGGCAGCTTGTCCCTGGGCAGCATCTTGATATACGTGGAAATCCTGCCGTGCCAGCCTGCCCCAAAGAGCCGAGGGCCTACCTGGTACTGACAAATGCTTCTGCCCGTGAAAACAAAACCCGCACCCCACGTTCCTGGTCACAGTTTGAAGAACTCCGTGGGCACTCTCAAAGCAGCCCGAGTTGCCACAGGTGGCAGCTTATCCCTGGGCAGCATCATGATATTCGTGGAAATCTTGCTGCCAGGCTGTCCCTGAAGGAACAAGGGCCTACCTGTTACTGACAAAGGCTTCTGCCCTGAAAAAAAAACCCAGCACCCCACGTTTCTGGTCTCAGTTTGCAGAGCACCATGGGCACTCTCAAAGCAGCCCGAGTTGGCACAAGTGGCAGCTTGTCCCTGGGCAGCATCTTGATATTCGTGGAAATCTTGCAGCCAGCTGGCCCCCAAGGGCCAAGGGCCTACCTGGTACTGACAAAGGCTTCTGCCCTGGCAAACAAAACCCAGCACCCCACGTTTCTGGTCTCAGTTTGCAGAGCTCCATGGGCACTCTCAAAGCAGCGCGAGTTGGCACAAGTGGCAGCTTGTCCCTAAGCAGCATCTGGATATTCGTGGAAATTCACCCGGCAGCCTGCCCTTAAGGACCAAGGGCCTACCTGCACTGGAAATGCTTCTGCCCGGAGAAACAAAACTCAGAACCCCAGGTTCATGGTCTCAGTTTGCAGAGTTCCATGGGCACTCCCAAAGCAGCCCGAGTTGGCACAGGTGGCAGCTTGACCCTGGGCAGCATCTTGATATTCGTGGAAATCCAGCCGGCAGCCTGCCCTTAAGGACCAAGGTCCTACCTGGTACTGACAAAGGCTTTTGCCCGGGAAAACAAAACCCAGCACCCCACGTTCCACATCTCAGTTTGCAGAGCTCCATGGGCACTCTCAAAGCAGCCCGGGTTGGCACAGGTGGCAGCTTGTCCCTGGGCGGCATTTTGATATTCGTGGAAATCCAGCCGGCAGCCTGTCCCTGAGGATCAAGGGCCCAACTGGCACTGACAAAGGCTACTGCCCTGGAAAACAAAACCCAGCACCCCATGTTTCTGCTCTCAGTTTGCAGAGCTTCATGGGCACTCTCAAAGCAGCCCGAGTTGGCACAGGTGGCAGCTTGTCCCTGGGCAGCATCTTGATATTCGTGGAAATCTTGCTGCCAGCCTGCCCCTAAGGAACAAGGGCCTACCTGGTACTGAGAGAGGCTTCTGCCCGGGAAAACAAAACCCACAACCCTACGTTCCAGGTCTCAGTTTGCAGAGCTCCGTGGGCACCGTCAAAGCAGCGCGAGTTGGCACAAGTGGCAGCTTGTCCCTGGGCAGCATCTTGATATTCGTGGAAATTCAGCCGGCATCCTGCCCCTGAGGAACAAGGGCCCTCCTGGTACTGACAAAGGCATCTGCCCGGGGAAACAAAACTCACCAAGGCAAGTTCCTGGTCTCATTTTGCAGAGCTCCATGGGCACTCTCAAAGCAGCCCGAGTTGTCACAGGTGGCAGCTTGTCCCTGGGTGGCATTTTGATATGCGTGGAAATCCAGCAGGCAGACTGCCTCTAAGGGCTGAGGGCCTACTTGGTACTGACAAAGGCTTCTGCCCAGGAAAACAAAACCCAGAACCCCACATACTTTCCCTCAGTTTGAAGAGCTCTGTGGGCACTCTCAAAGCAGCCCGAGTTGGCACAGGTGGCAGCTTGTCCCTGGGCGGCATCTTGATATTCGTGGAAATCCTGCAGGCAGCTGGCCCCCAAGGTCCAAGGGCCTACGTGGTACTGACAAAGGCTTCTGCCCGGGAAAACAAAACCCATAACCCCACATACTTTCTCTCAGTTTGCAGAGCTCCGTGGGCACTCTCAAAGCAGCCCGAGTTGTCACAGGTGGCAGCTTGTGCCTGGGCGGCGTCTTGATATTCATGGAAATCCAGCAGGCTGCCTGCCCTTAAGGACCAAGGGCCTACCTGGCACTGCAAATGCTTCTGCCCGGAGAAACAAAACTCAGCACCCCAGGTTCATGGTCTCAGTTTGAAGAGCTCCGTGGGCACTCTCAAAGCAGCCTGATTTGCCACAGGTGGCAGCTTGTCCCTGGGTGGCATCTTGATATTCGTGGAAATCTTGCTGTCATCCTGCCCCTATGGAACAAGGGCCTACCTGGTACTGAGAGAGGCTTCTGCCCGGGAAAACAAAACCCACAACCCTACGTTCCTGGTCTCAGTTTGCCGAGCTCCGTGGGCACCCTCAAAGCAGCGCGAGTTTGCACAAGTGGTAGCTTGTCCCTGGGCAGCATCTTGATATTTGTGGAAATTCAGCCGGCATCCTGCCCCTGAGGAACAAGGGCCCTCCTGGTACTGACAAAGGCTTCTGCCCTGGAAAACAAAACGCACAAACCCACGTTCCACATCTCAGTTTGCAGAGCACCATGGGCACTCTCAAAGCAGCCCCAGTTGGCACAGGTGGCAGCTCCTCCTTGGGCAGCATCTTGATATTCGTGGAAATCCAGCAGGCAGCCGGCCCCCAAGGGCCAAGGGACGACCTGGTAATGACGAAGGCTTATGCCCTGGAAAACAAAACTCAGCACCCCACGGTCCTGGTCACAGTTTGCAGAGCTCCGTGGGCACTCTCAAAGCAACGCGAGTTGGCACAGATGGCAGCTTGTCCCTGGGCGGAAACTTGATTTTCGTGGAAATCCTGGTGCCAGCCTCCCCCAAAGGGCCGAGGGCCTACCTGGTACTGCAAATGTTTCTGCCCGGGAAAACAAAAGCCACAAACCCACGTTCCACATCTCAGTTTGAAGAATTTCGTGGGCACTCTCAAAGCAGCCCGAGTTGGCGCAGGTGGCAGAATATCCCTGGGCAGCATCTTGATATTCGTGGAAATCTTGCTGCCAGGCTGTCCCTAAGGAACAAGGGCCTACTTGGTACTGACAAAGGCTTCTGCCTGGGAAAACAAAACCCAGCACCCCACATTTCTGGTCTCAGTTTGCAGAGCACCATTGGCACTCTCAAAGCAGCGCGAGTTGGCACAGGTGGCAGCTTGTCCCTGGGCAGCGTCTTGATATTCGTGGAAATCCAGCAGGCTGCCGGCCCTTAAGGACCGAGGGAATATCTGGCACTGAAAATGCTTCTGCCCGGAGATACATAACTAAGCACCCCAGGTTCATGGTCTCAGTTTGCAGAGCTCCATGGGCACTCTCAAAGCAGCCCGAGTTGGCACAGGTGGCAGCTTGTCCCTGGGCAGCATCTTGATATTTGTGGAAATCTTGCTGCCAGCCTGCCCCTAGGGAACAAGGGCCTACCTGGTACTGACAAAGGCTTCTGCCTGGGGAAACAAAACCCAGCACCCCACGTTTCTGGTCTCAGTTTGCAGAGCACCATGGCCACCCTCAAAGCAGCGCAAGTTGGCACAAGTGGCAGCTTGTCCCTGGGCAGCATCTTGATATTCGTGGAAATTCACCCGGCAGCCTGCCCCTGAGGAACAAGGGCCTACTTGGTACTGACAAAGTCTTCTGCCCGGGGAAACAAAACTCACCAAGGCAAGTTCCTGGTCTCAGTTTGCAGAGCTCCATGGGCACTCTCAAAGCAGCCCGAGTTGGCACAGGTGGCAGCTTGTCCCTGGGTGGCATCTTGATATGCGTTGAAATCCAGGAGGGAGACTGCCTCTAAGGGCTGCGGGCCTACTTGGTACTGACAAAGGCTTCTGCCCTGGAAAACAAAACCCATAACCCCACATACTTTCTGTCAGTTTGAAGAGCTCCGTGGGCACTCTCAAAGCAGCCCGAGTTGGCACAGGTGGCAGCTAGTCCCTGGGCGGCATCTTGATATTCGTGGAAATCCTGCAGGCAGCTGGCCCCCAAGGGCCAAGGGCCTACCTGGTACTGACAAAGGCTTCTGCCCTGGCAAACAAAACCCAGCACCCCACGTTTCTGGTCTCAGTTTGCAGAGCACCATGGGCACTCTCAAAGCAGCGCGAGTTGGCACAGGTGGCAGCTTGTCCCTAAGCAGCATCTGGATATTCGTGGAAATTCAGCAGGCTGCCTGCCCTTAAGGACCAAGGGCCTACCTGCATTGCAAATGCTTCTGCCCGGAGAAACAAAACTCAGCACCCCAGGTTCATGGTCTCAGTTTGCAGAGCTCCATGGGCGCTCTCAAAGCAGCCCGAGTTTGCACAGGTGGCAACGTGACCCTGGGCAGCATCTTGATATACGTGGAAATCCAGCCGGCAGCCTGCCCTTAAGGACCAAGGTCCTACCTGGTACTGACAAAGGCTTCTGCCCCGGAAAACAAAACCCACAACCCTACGTTCCACATCTCAGTTTGCAGAGCTCCATGGGCACTCTCAAAGCTGCCCGAGTTGGCACAGGTGGCAGCTTGTCCCTGGGCGGCATTTTGATATTCGTGGAAATCCAGCCGGCAGCCTGCCCCTGAGGAACAAGGGCCCACCTGGCACTGACAAAGGCTACTGCCCGGGAAAACAAAACCCAGCACCCCACGTTCCTGGTCTCAGTTTGCAGAGCACCATGGGCACTCTCAAAGCAGCGCGAGTTGGCACAGGTGGCAGCTTGTCCCTGGGCAGCATCTTGATATTCGTGGAAATCTTGCTGCCAGCCTGCCCCTTAGGAACAAGGGCCCACCTGGCACTGAGAGAGGATTCTGCCCTGGAAAACAAGACCCACAACCCTACGTTCCTGGTCTCAGTTTGCAGAGCTCCGTGGGCACCCTCAAAGCAGCGCGAGTTGGCACAAGTAGCAGCTTGTCCCTGGGCAGCATCTTGATATTCGTGGAAATTCACCCGGCAGCCTGCCCTTAAGGACCATGGGCCTACCTGCACTGGAAATGCTTCTGCCCGGAGAAACAAAACTCAGAACCCCAGGTTCATGGTCTCAGTTTGCAGAGTTCCATGGGCACTCCCAAAGCAGCCCGAGTTGTCACAGGTGGCAGCTTGACCCTGGGCAGCATCTTGATATTCGTGGAAATCCAGCCGGAAGCCTGCCCTTAAGGACCAAGGTCCTACCTGGTACTGACAAAGGCTTTTGCCAGGGAAAACAAAACCCAGCACCCCACGTTCCTGGTCTCAGTTTGCAGAGCTCCATGGGCACTCTCAAAGCAGCCCGGGTTGGCACAGGTGGCAGCTTGTCCCTGGGCGGCATTTTGATATTCGTGGAAATCCAGCCGGCAGCCTGTCCCTGAGGATCAAGGGCCCAACTGGCACTGACAAAGGCTACTGCCCTGGAAAACAAAACCCAGCACCCCATGTTTCTGCTCTCAGTTTGCAGAGCTTCATGGGCACTCTCAAAGCAGCGCGAGTTGGCACAGGTGGCAGGTTGTCCCTGGGCAGCATCTTGATATTCGTGGAAATCTTGCTGCCAGCCAGCCCCTAAGGAACAAGGGCCTGCCTGGTACTGAGAGAGGCTTCTGCCCGGGAAAACAAAACCCACAACCCTACGTTCCAGGTCTCAGTTTGCAGAGCTCCGTGGGCACCGTCAAAGCAGCGCGAGTTGGCACGAGTGGCAGCTTGTCCCTGGGCAGCATCTTGATATTCGTGGAAATTCAGCCGGCATCCTGCCCCTAAGGAACAAGGGCCCTCCTGGTACTGACAAAGGCATCTGCCCGGGGAAACAAAACTCACCAAGGCAAGTTCCTGGTCTCATTTTGCAGAGCTCCATGGGCACTCTCAAAGCAGCCCGAGTTGTCACAGGTGGCAGCTTGTCCCTGGGTGGCATTTTGATATGCGTGGAAATCCAGCAGGCAGACTGCCTCTAAGGGCTGAGGGCCAACTTGGTACTGACAAAGGCTTCTGCCCAGGAAAACAAAACCCAGAACCCCACATACTTTCCCTCAGTTTGAAGAGCTCTGTGGGCACTCTCAAAGCAGCCCGAGTTGGCACAGGTGGCAGCTTGTCCCTGGGCGGCATCTTGATATTCGTGGAAATCCTGCAGGCAGCTGGCCCCCAAGGTCCAAGGGCCTACGTGGTACTGACAAAGGCTTCTGCCCGGGAAAACAAAACCCATAACCCCACATACTTTCTCTCAGTTTGCAGCGCTCCGTGGGCACTCTCAAAGCAGCGCGAGTTGGCACAGGTGGCAGCTTGTGCCTGGGCGGCGTCTTGATATTCATGGAAATCCAGCAGGCTGCCTGCCCTTAAGGACCAAGGGCCTACCTGGCACTGCAAATGCTTCTGCCCGGAGAAACAAAACTCAGCACCCCAGGTTCATGGTCTCAGTTTGAAGAGCTCCGTGGGCACTCTCAAAGCAGCCTGATTTGCCACAGGTGGCACCTTGTCCCAGGGTGGCATCTTGATATTCGTGGAAATCTTGCTGTCATCCTGCCCCTATGGAACAAGGGACTACCTGGTACTGAGAGAGGCTTCTGCCCGGGAAAACAAAACCCACAACCCTACGTTCCTGGTCTCAGTTTGCCGAGCTCCGTGGGCACCCTCAAAGCAGCGCGAGATGGCGCAAGTGGTAGCTTGTCCCTGGGCAGCATCTTGATATTTGTGGAAATTCAGCCGGCATCCTGCCCCTGAGGAACAAGGGCCCACCTGGTACTGACAAAGGCTTCTGCCCTGGAAAACAAAACGCACAAACCCACGTTCCACATCTCAGTTTGCAGAGCACCATGGGCACTCTCAAAGCAGCCCCAGTTGGCACAGGTGGCAGCTCCTCCTTGGGCAGCATCTTGATATTCGTGGAAATCCAGCAGGCAGCCGGCCCCCAAGGGCCAAGAGACGACCTGGTAATGACGAAGGCTTCTGCCCTGGAAAACAAAACTCAGCACCCCACGGTCCTGGTCACAGTTTGCAGAGCTCCGTGGGCACTCTCAAAGCTGCCCGAGTTGGCACAGATGGCAGCTTGTCCCTGGGCGGAAACTTGATTTTCGTAGAAATCCTGGTGCCAGCCTCCCCCAAAGGGCCGAGTGCCTACCTGGTACTGCAAATGTTTCTGCCCGGGAAAAAAAAAGCCACAAACCCACGTTCCACATCTCAGTTTGAAGAATTTCGTGGGCACTCTCAAAGCAGCCCGAGTTGGCGCAGGTGGCAGAATATCCCTGGGCAGGATCTTGATATTCGTGGAAATCCTGCAGGCAGCTGGCCCCCAAGGGCCAAGGGCCTACCTGGTACTGACAAAGGCTTCTGCCCTGGCAAACAAAACCCAGCACCCCACGTTTCTGGTCTCAGTTTGCAGAGCACCATGGGCACTCTCAAAGCAGCGCGAGTTGGCACAGGTGGCAGCTTGTCCCTGGGCAGCATCTTGATATTCGTGGAAATCCAGCAGGCTGCCTGCCCTTAAGGACCAAGGGCCTACGTGCACTGCAAATGCTTCTGCCCGGAGAAACAAAACTCAGCACCCCAGGTTCATGGTCTCAGTTTGCAGAGCTCCATGGGCGCTCTCAAAGCAGCCCGAGTTTGCACAGGTGGCAACGTGACCCTGGGCGGCATCTTGATATACGTGGAAATCCAGCCGGCAGCCTGCCCTTAAGGACCAAGGTCCTACCTGGTACTGACAAAGGCTCCTGCCCCGGAAAACAAAACCCAGCACCCCTCGTTCCACATCTCAGTTTGCAGAGCTCCATGGGCACTCTCAAAGCTGCCCGATTTGGCACAGGTGGCAGCTTGTCCCTGGGCGGAATTTTGATATTCGTGGAAATCCAGCCGGCAGCCTGCCCCTGAGGAACAAGGGCCCACCTGGCACTGACAAAGGCTACTGCCCAGGAAAACAAAACCCAGCACCCCACGTTCCTGGTCTCAGTTTGCAGAGCACCATGGGCACTCTCAAAGCAGCGCGAGTTGGCACAGGTGGCAGCTTGTCCCTGGGCAGCATCTTGATATTCGTGGAAATTCACCCGGCAGCCTGCCCTTAAGGACCAAGGGCCTACCTGGTACTGCAAATGCTTCTGCCCGGAGAAACAAAACTCAGAACCCCAGGTTCATGGTCTCAGTTTGCAGAGTTCCATGGGCACTCCCAAAGCAGCCCGAGTTGTCACAGGTGGCAGCTTGACCCTGGGCAGCATCTTGATATTCGTGGAAATCTTGCTGCCAGCCTGCCCCTAAGGAACAAGGGCCTACCTGGTACTGAGAGAGGCTTCTGCCTGGGAAAACAAAACCCACAACCCTACGTTCCAGGTCTCAGTTTGCAGAGCTCCGTGGGCACCGTCAAAGCAGCGCGAGTTGGCACAAGTGGCAGCTTGTCCCTGGGCAGCATCTTGATATTCGTGGAAATTCAGCCGGCATCCTGCCCCTGAGGAACAAGGGCCCTCCTGGTACTGACAAAGGCATCTGCCCGGGGAAACAAAACTCACCAAGGCAAGTTCCTGGTCTCACTTTGCAGAGCTCCATGGGCACTCTCAAAGCAGCCCGAGTTGGCACAGGTGGCAGCTTGTCCCTGGGTGGCATTTTGATATGCGTGGAAATCCAGCAGGCAGACTGCCTCTAAGGGCTGAGGGCCTACTTGGTACTGACAAAGGCTTCTGCCCGGGAAAACAAAACCCAGAACCCCACATACTTTCCCTCAGTTTGAAGAGCTCTGTGGGCACTCTCAAAGCAGCCCGAGTTGGCACAGGTGGCAGCTTGTCCCTGGGCGGCATCTTGATATTCGTGGAAATCCTGCAGGCAGCTGGCCCCCAAGGTCCAAGGGCCTACGTGGTACTGACAAAGGCTTCTGCCCGGGAAAACAAAACCCATAACCCCACATACTTTCTCTCAGTTTGCAGAGCTCCGTGGGCACTCTCAAAGCAGCCCGAGTTGGCACAGGTGGCAGCTTGTGCCTGGGCGGCGTCTTGATATTCATGGAAATCCAGCAGGCTGCCTGCCCTTAAGGACCAAGGGCCTACCTGGCACTGCAAATGCTTCTGCCCGGAGAAACAAAACTCAGCACCCCAGGTTCATGGTCTCAGTTTGAAGAGCTCCGTGGGCACTCTCAAAGCAGCCTGATTTGCCACAAGTGGCAGCTTGTCCCTGGGTGGCATCTTGATATTCGTGGAAATCTTGCTGTCATCCTGCCCCTATGGAACAAGGGCCTACCTGGTACTGAGAGAGGCTTCTGCCCGGGAAAACAAAACCCACAACCCTACGTTCCTGGTCTCAGTTTGCCGAGCTCCGTGGGCACCCTCAAAGCAGCGCGAGTTTGCACAAGTGGTAGCTTGTCCCTGGGCAGCATCTTGATATTTGTGGAAATTCAGCCGGCATCCTGCCCCTGAGGAACAAGGGCCCTCCTGGTACTGACAAAGGCTTCTGCCCTGGAAAACAAAACGCACAAAGCCACGTTCCACATCTCAGTTTGCAGAGCACCATGGGCACTCTCAAAGCAGCCCCAGTTGGCACAGGTGGCAGCTCCTCCTTGGGCAGCATCTTGATATTCGTGGAAATCCAGCAGGCAGCCGGCCCCCAAGGGCCAAGGGATGACCTGGTAATGACGAAGGCTTATGCCCTGGAAAACAAAACTCAGCACCCCACGGTCCTGGTCACAGTTTGCAGAGCTCCGTGGGCACTCTCAAAGCAACGCGAGTTGGCACAGATGGCAGCTTGTCCCTGGGCGGAAACTTGATTTTCGTGGAAATCCTGGTGCCAGCCTCCCCCAAAGGGCCGAGGGCCTACCTGGTACTGCAAATGTTTCTGCCCGGGAAAACAAAAGCCACAAACCCACGTTCCACATCTCAGTTTGAAGAATTTCGTGGGCACTCTCAAAGCAGCCCGAGTTGGTGCAGGTGGCAGAATATCCCTGGGCAGCATCTTGATATTCGTGGAAATCTTGCTGTCAGGCTGTCCCTAAGGAACAAGGGCCTACTTGGTACTGACAAAGGCTTCTGCCTGGGAAAACAAAACCCAGCACCCCACATTTCTGGTCTCAGTTTGCAGAGCACCATTGGCACTCTCAAAGCAGCGCGAGTTGGCACAGGTGGCAGCTTGTCCCTGGGCAGCGTCTTGATATTCGTGGAAATCCAGCAGGCTGCCGGCCCTTAAGGACCGAGGGAATATCTGGCACTGAAAATGCTTCTGCCCGGAGATACAAAACTAAGCACCCCAGGTTCATGGTCTCAGTTTGCAGAGCTCCATGGGCAATCTCAAAGCAGCCCGAGTTGGCACAGGTGGCAGCTTGTCCCTGGGCAGCATCTTGATATTTGTGGAAATCTTGCTGCCAGCCTGCCCCTAGGGAACAAGGGCCTACCTGGTACTGACAAAGGCTTCTGCCTGGGGAAACAAAACCCAGCACCCCACGTTTCTGGTCTCAGTTTGCAGAGCACCATGGCCACCCTCAAAGCAGCGCAAGTTGGCACAAGTGGCAGCTTGTCCCTGGGCAGCATCTTGATATTCGTGGAAATTCACCCGGCAGCCTGCCCCTGAGGAACAAGGGCCTACTTGGTACTGACAAAGTCTTCTGCCCGGGGAAACAAAACTCACCAAGGCAAGTTCCTGGTCTCACTTTGCAGAGCTCCATGGGCACTCTCAAAGCAGCCCGAGTTGGCACAGGTGGCAGCTTGTCCCTGGGTGGCATCTTGATATGCGTGGAAATCCAGGAGGGAGACTGCCTCTAAGGGCTGCGGGCCTACTTGGTACTGACAAAGGCTTCTGCCCTGGAAAACAAAACCCATAACCCCACATACTTTCTGTCAGTTTGAAGAGCTCCGTGGGCACTCTCAAAGCAGCCCGAGTTGGCACAGGTGGCAGCTAGTCCCTGGGCGGCATCTTGATATTCGTGGAAATCCTGCAGGCAGCTGGCCCCCAAGGGCCAAGGGCCTACCTGGTACTGACAAAGGCTTCTGCCCTGGCAAACAAAACCCAGCACCCCACGTTTCTGGTCTCAGTTTGCAGAGCACCATGGGCACTCTCAAAGCAGCCCGAGTTGGCACAGGTGGCAGCTTGTCCCTGGGCAGCATCTTGATATTCGTGGAAATCCTGCAGCAGCTGCCCCCTTAAGGACCAAGGGCCTACCTGCACTGACAAAGGCTTCTGCCCTGGAAACAAAACCCAGCACCCCACGTTCTGGTCTCAGTTTGCAGAGCTCCATGGGCACTCTCAAAGCAGCCCGAGTTGGCACAGGTGGCAACGTGACCCTGGGCAGCATCTTGATATTCGTGGAAATCCAGCCGGCAGCCTGCCCTTAAGGACCAAGGTCCTACCTGGTACTGACAAAGGCTTCTGCCCCGGAAAACAAAACCCAGCACCCCTCGTTCCACATCTCAGTTTGCAGAGCTCCATGGGCACTCTCAAAGCTGCCCGAGTTGGCACAGGTGGCAGCTTGTCCCTGGGCGGCATTTTGATATTCGTGGAAATCCAGCCGGCAGCCTGCCCCTGAGGAACAAGGGCCCACCTGGCACTGACAAAGGCTACTGCCCTGGAAAACAAAACCCAGCACCCCACGTTCCTGGTCTCAGTTTGCAGAGCACCATGGGCACTCTCAAAGCAGCCCGAGTTGGCACAGGTGGCAGCTTGTCCCTGGGCAGCATCTTGATATTCGTGGAAATCTTGCTGCCAGCCTGCCCCTTAGGAACAAGGGCCCACCTGGCACTGAGAGAGGATTCTGCCCTGGAAAACAAAACCCACAACCCTACGTTCCTGGTCTCAGTTTGCAGAGCTCCGTGGGCACCCTCAAAGCAGCGCGAGTTGGCACAAGTAGCAGCTTGTCCCTGGGCAGCATCTTGATATTCGTGGAAATTCACCCGGCAGCCTGCCCTTAAGGACCAAGGGCCTACCTGCACTGGAAATGCTTCTGCCCGGAGAAACAAAACTCAGAACCCCAGGTTCATGGTCTCAGTTTGCAGAGTTCCATGGGCACTCCCAAAGCAGCCCGAGTTGTCACAGGTGGCAGCTTGACCCTGGGCAGCATCTTGATATTCGTGGAAATCCAGCCGGCAGCCTGCCCTTAAGGACCAAGGTCCTACCTGGTACTGACAAAGGCTTTTGCCCGGGAAAACAAAACCCAGCACCCCACGTTCCTGGTCTCAGTTTGCAGAGCTCCATGGGCACTCTCAAAGCAGCCCGGGTTGGCACAGGTGGCAGCTTGTCCCTGGGCGGCATTTTGATATTCGTGGAAATCCAGCCGGCAGCCTGTCCCTGAGGATCAAGGGCCCAACTGGCACTGACAAAGGCTACTGCCCTGGAAAACAAAACCCAGCACCCCATGTTTCTGCTCTCAGTTTGCAGAGCTTCATGGGCACTCTCAAAGCAGCCCGAGTTGGCACAGGTGGCAGCTTGTCCCTGGGCAGCATCTTGATATTCGTGGAAATCTTGCTGCCAGCCTGCCCCTAAGGAACAAGGGCCTACCTGGTACTGAGAGAGGCTTCTGCCCGGGAAAACAAAACCCACAACCCTACGTTCCAGGTCTCAGTTTGCAGAGCTCCGTGGGCACCGTCAAAGCAGCGCGAGTTGGCACAAGTGGCAGCTTGTCCCTGGGCAGCATCTTGATATTCGTGGAAATTCAGCCGGCATCCTGCCCCTGAGGAACAAGGGCCCTCCTGGTACTGACAAAGGCATCTGCCCGGGGAAACAAAACTCACCAAGGCAAGTTCCTGGTCTCATTTTGCAGAGCTCCATGGGCACTCTCAAAGCAGCCCGAGTTGTCACAGGTGGCAGCTTGTCCCTGGGTGGCATTTTGATATGCGTGGAAATCCAGCAGGCAGACTGCCTCTAAGGGCTGAGGGCCTACTTGGTACTGACAAAGGCTTCTGCCCGGGAAAACAAAACCCAGAACCCCACATACTTTCCCTCAGTTTGAAGAGCTCTGTGGGCACTCTCAAAGCAGCCCGAGTTGGCACAGGTGGCAGCTTGTCCCTGGGCGGCATCTTGATATTCGTGGAAATCCTGCAGGCAGCTGGCCCCCAAGGTCCAAGGGCCTACGTGGTACTGACAAAGGCTTCTGCCCGGGAAAACAAAACCCAGAACCCCACATACTTTCTCTCAGTTTGCAGCGCTCCGTGGGCACTCTCAAAGCAGCCCGAGTTGTCACAGGTGGCAGCTTGTGCCTGGGCGGCGTCTTGATATTCATGGAAATCCAGCAGGCTGCCTGCCCTTAAGGACCAAGGGCCTACCTGGCACTGCAAATGCTTCTGCCCGGAGAAACAAAACTCAGCACCCCAGGTTCATGGTCTCAGTTTGAAGAGCTCCGTGGGCACTCTCAAAGCAGCCCGAGTTGGCACAGGTGGCAGCTTGTCCCTGGGTGGCATCTTGATATTCGTGGAAATCTTGCTGTCATCCTGCCCCTATGGAACAAGGGCCTACCTGGTACTGAGAGAGGCTTCTGCCCGGGAAAACAAAACCCACAACCCTACGTTCCACATCTCAGTTTGCAGAGCTCCGTGGGCACCCTCAAAGCAGCGCGAGTTTGCACAAGTGGTAGCTTGTCCCTGGGCAGCATCTTGATATTTGTGGAAATTCAGCCGGCATCCTGCCCCTGAGGAACAAGGGCCCTCCTGGTACTGACAAAGGCTTCTGCCCTGGAAAACAAAACGCACAAACCCACGTTCCTGGTCTCAGTTTGCAGAGCACCATGGGCACTCTCAAAGCAGCCCCAGTTGGCACAGGTGGCAGCTCCTCCTTGGGCAGCATCTTGATATTCGTGGAAATCCAGCAGGCAGCCGGCCCCCAAGGGCCAAGAGACGACCTGGTAATGACGAAGGCTTATGCCCTGGAAAACAAAACTCAGCACCCCACGGTCCTGGTCACAGTTTGCAGAGCTCCGTGGGCACTCTCAAAGCAGCCCGAGTTGGCACAGATGGCAGCTTGTCCCTGGGCGGAAACTTGATTTTCGTGGAAATCCTGGTGCCAGCCTCCCCCCAAAGGGCCGAGGGCCTACCTGGTACTGCAAATGTTTCTGCCCGGGAAAACAAAAGCCACAAACCCACGTTCCACATCTCAGTTTGAAGAATTTCGTGGGCACTCTCAAAGCAGCCCGAGTTGGCGCAGGTGGCAGAATATCCCTGGGCAGCATCTTGATATTCGTGGAAATCTTGCTGCCAGGCTGTCCCTAAGGAACAAGGGCCTACTTGGTACTGACAAAGGCTTCTGCCTGGGAAAACAAAACCCAGCACCCCACATTTCTGGTCTCAGTTTGCAGAGCACCATTGGCACTCTCAAAGCAGCGCGAGTTGGCACAGGTGGCAGCTTGTCCCTGGGCAGCGTCTTGATATTCGTGGAAATCCAGCAGGCTGCCTGCCCTTAAGGACCGAGGGAATACCTGGCACTGCAAATGCTTCTGCCCGGAGACAAAACTCAGGGTTCATGGTCTCAGTTTGCAGAGCTCCATGGGCACTCTCAAAGAGCCCGAGTTGTCACAGGTGGCAGCTTGTCCCTGGGCAGCATCTTGATATTCGTGGAAATCTTGCTGCCAGCCTGCCCCTAGGGAACAAGGGCCTACCTGGTACCAAGGCTTCTGCCCCGGGAAACAAAACCCACAACCCTACGTTCCAGGTCTCAGTTTGCAAAGCTGGGGCACTCTCAAAGCTGCCCGAGTTGGCACAGGTGGCAGAGCATCTTGATATTCGTGGAAATCCAGCCGGCAGCCTGCCCTGCTGACAAAGGCTCTGATCTGGAAAACAAAACCCAGCACCCCACAGTTCTCAGTTTGCAGGGCACCATGGCACTCTCAAAGCAGCCCGAGTTGTCACAGGTGGCAGCTTGGGGCGGCATTTTGATACGTGGAAATCCTGGTGCCAGCCTAAAGGCCGAGGGCCTACTTGGTACTGCCTTCTGCCCGTGAAAACAAAACCCGCATAACCCACGTTCCTTCTCACAGGAAGAACTCCGTGGGCACTCTCAAAGCAGCCCGAGTTGCCACAGGTGGCAGAATATGGGCAGCATCTTGATATTCTGGAAATCAGGGCCAAGGGCCTTGTTACTGCAGCCCTGGAAAACAAAACCCATAACCCCACATACTTTCTGGTCTCAGTTTGCAGAGCTGCAGCCCGAGTTGGCACAGCAGCTTGTGCCTGGGCAGCATCTTGATATTCGTGGAAATCCAGCAGGCTGCCTGCCCTTAAGGACCGAGGGCCTACCTGGCACTGCAAATGCTCTCAAAACAAAACTCAGCAGCCCGAGTTCAGGCACAGGTGGCACAAGTGGCTTGTCCCTGGGCAGCATCTTGATATTCGTGGAAATCTTGCTGCCAGCCTGCCCCTAAGGAACAAGGGCCTACCTGGTACTGAGAGAGGCTTCTGCCCGGGAAAACAAAACCCACAACCCTACGTTCCTGGTCTCAGTTTGCAGAGCTCCGTGGGCACCCTCAAAGCAGCGCGAGTTGGCACAAGTGGCAGCTTGTCCCTGGGCAGCATCTTGATATTCGTGGAAATTCAGCCGGCAGCCTGCCCCTGAGGAACAAGGGCCCTACTGGTACTGACAAAGGCTTCTGCCCTGGAAAACAAAACCCATAACCCCACATACTTTCTGTCAGTTTGAAGAGCTCCGTGGGCACTCTCAAAGCAGCCCGAGTTGGCACAGGTGGCAGCTAGTCCCTGGGCGGCATCTTGATATTCGTGGAAATCCTGCAGGCAGCTGGCCCCCAAGGGCCAAGGGCCTACCTGGTACTGACAAAGGCTTCTGCCCTGGCAAACAAAACCCAGCACCCCACGTTTCTGGTCTCAGTTTGCAGAGCACCATGGGCACTCTCAAAGCAGCGCGAGTTGGCACAGGTGGCAGCTTGTCCCTAAGCAGCATCTGGATATTCGTGGAAATTCAGCAGGCTGCCTGCCCTTAAGGACCAAGGGCCTACCTGCATTGCAAATGCTTCTGCCCGGAGAAACAAAACTCAGCACCCCAGGTTCATGGTCTCAGTTTGCAGAGCTCCATGGGCGCTCTCAAAGCAGCCCGAGTTTGCACAGGTGGCAACGTGACCCTGGGCAGCATCTTGATATACGTGGAAATCCAGCCGGCAGCCTGCCCTTAAGGACCAAGGTCCTACCTGGTACTGACAAAGGCTTCTGCCCCGGAAAACAAAACCCAGCACCCCTCGTTCCACATCTCAGTTTGCAGAGCTCCATGGGCACTCTCAAAGCTGCCCGAGTTGGCACAGGTGGCAGCTTGTCCCTGGGCAGCATCTTGATATTCGTGGAAATCCAGCTGCCAGCCTGCCCCCAAGGAACAAGGGCCCACCTGGCACTGACAAAGGCTTCTGCCCTGGAAAACAAAACCCAGCAACCCCACGTTCCTGGTCTCAGTTTGCAGAGCACCATGGGCACTCTCAAAGCAGCGCGAGTTGGCACAAGTGGCAGCTTGTCCCTGGGCAGCATCTTGATATTCGTGGAAATTCACCCGGCAGCCTGCCCTTAAGGACCAAGGGCCTACCTGCACTGGAAATGCTTCTGCCCGGAGAAACAAAACTCAGAACCCCAGGTTCATGGTCTCAGTTTGCAGAGTTCCATGGGCACTCCCAAAGCAGCCCGAGTTGTCACAGGTGGCAACGTGACCCTGGGCAGCATCTTGATATTCGTGGAAATCCAGCCGGCAGCCTGCCCTTAAGGACCAAGGTCCTACCTGGTACTGACAAAGGCTTCTGCCCCGGAAAACAAAACCCAGCACCCCACGTTCCACATCTCAGTTTGCAGAGCTCCATGGGCACTCTCAAAGCAGCCCGGGTTGGCACAGGTGGCAGCTTGTCCCTGGGCGGCATTTTGATATTCGTGGAAATCCAGCCGGCAGCCTGTCCCTGAGGATCAAGGGCCCAACTGGCACTGACAAAGGCTACTGCCCTGGAAAACAAAACCCAGCACCCCATGTTTCTGCTCTCAGTTTGCAGAGCTTCATGGGCACTCTCAAAGCAGCGCGAGTTGGCACAGGTGGCAGCTTGTCCCTGGGCAGCATCTTGATATTCGTGGAAATCTTGCTGCCAGCCTGCCCCTAAGGAACAAGGGCCTACCTGGTACTGAGAGAGGCTTCTGCCCTGGAAAACAAAACCCACAACCCTACGTTCCAGGTCTCAGTTTGCAGAGCTCCGTGGGCACCGTCAAAGCAGCGCGAGTTGGCACAAGTGGCAGCTTGTCCCTGGGCAGCATCTTGATATTCGTGGAAATTCAGCCGGCATCCTGCCCCTGAGGAACAAGGGCCCTCCTGGTACTGACAAAGGCATCTGCCCGGGGAAACAAAACTCACCAAGGCAAGTTCCTGGTCTCATTTTGCAGAGCTCCATGGGCACTCTCAAAGCAGCCCGAGTTGTCACAGGTGGCAGCTTGTCCCTGGGTGGCATTTTGATATGCGTGGAAATCCAGCAGGCAGACTGCCTCTAAGGGCTGAGGGCCTACTTGGTACTGACAAAGGCTTCTGCCCGGGAAAACAAAACCCAGAACCCCACATACTTTCCCTCAGTTTGAAGAGCTCTGTGGGCACTCTCAAAGCAGCCCGAGTTGGCACAGGTGGCAGCTTGTCCCTGGGCAGCATCTTGATATTCGTGGAAATCCAGCAGGCTGCCTGCCCTTAAGGACCGAGGGTTATCTGGCACTGACAAATGCTTCTGCCCGGAGATACATAACTAAGCACCCCAGGTTCATGGTCTCAGTTTGCAGAGCTCCATGGGCACTCTCAAAGCAGCCCGAGTTGGCACAGGTGGCAGCTTGTCCCTGGGCGGCATCTTGATATTCGTGGAAATCCTGCAGGCAGCCTGCCCCTAAGGAACAAGGGCCTACCTGGTACTGACAAAGGCTTCTGCCCGGGGAAACAAAACCCACAACCCTACATTCCTGGTCTCAGTTTGCAGAGCTCCGTGGGCACTCTCAAAGCAGCCCGAGTTGGCACAAGTGGCAGCTTGTCCCTGGGCGGCATCTTGATATTCGTGGAAATCCACCAGGCAGCCTGCCCCTAGGAACAAGGGCCTACCTGGTACTGACAAAGGCTTCTGCCCGGGAAACAAAACCCAGCACCCCACGTTCATGGTCTCAGTTTGCAGAGCTCCGTGGGCACTCTCAAAGCAGCGCGAGTTGGCACAGGTGGCAGCTTGTCCCTGGGTGGCATCTTGATATTCGTGGAAATCCAGCCGGCAGCCTGCCCTTAAGGACCAAGGGCCTACCTGCACTGGAAATGCTTCTGCCCCAAAACTCAGAACCCCAGGTTCATGGTCTCAGTTTGGAGTTCCATGGGCACTCTCAAAGCAGCCCGAGTTGTCCAGGTGGCAGCTACCCTGGGCAGCATCTTGATATTCGTGGAAATCCAGCCGGCTGGGGGCCAAGGTCCTACCTGGTACTGACAAAGGCTTTTGCCAGGGAAAACAAAACCCAGCACCCCACCTGGTCTCAGTTTGCAGAGCTCCGTGGGCACTCTCAAAGCAGCCCGGGTTGGCACAGGTGGCAGCTTGTCCCTGGGCGGCATCTTGATATTCGTGGAAATCCAGCCGGCAGCCTGTCCCTGAGGATCAAGGGCCTACCTGGCACTGACAAAGGCTTCTGCCCGGAAAACAAAACCCAGCACCCCAGGTCTGCTCTCAGTTTGCAGAGCTCTGGGCACTCTCAAAGCAGCCCGAGTTGCACAGGTGGCAGCTTGTCCCTGGGCAGCATCTTGATATTCGTGGAAATCTTGCTGCAGCCAGCCCCTAAGGAACAAGGGCCTACCTGGTACTGAGAGAGGCTTCTGCCCGGGAAAACAAAACCCACAACCCTACGTTCCAGGTCTCAGTTTGCAGAGCTCCGTGGGCACCGTCAAAGCAGCGCGAGTTGGCACGAGTTGCAGCTTGTCCCTGGGCAGCATCTTGATATTCGTGGAAATTCAGCCGGCAGCCTGCCCCTGAGGAACAAGGGCCCTCCTGGTACTGACAAAGTCTTCTGCCCGGGGAAACAAAACTCACCAAGGCAAGTTCCTGGTCTCACTTTGCAGAGCTCCATGGGCACTCTCAAAGCAGCCCGAGTTGTCACAGGTGGCAGCTTGTCCCTGGGTGGCATCTTGATATGCGTGGAAATCCAGCAGGCAGACTGCCTCTAAGGGCTGAGGGCCTACTTGGTACTGACAAAGGCTTCTGCCCTGGAAAACAAAACCCATAACCCCACATACTTTCTGTCAGTTTGAAGAGCTCCGTGGGCACTCTCAAAGCAGCCCGAGTTGGCACAGGTGGCAGCTAGTCCCTGGGCGGCATCTTGATATTCGTGGAAATCCTGCAGGCAGCTGGCCCCCAAGGGCCAAGGGCCTACCTGGTACTGAGAAAGGCTTCTGCCCTGGCAAACAAAACCCAGCACCCCACGTTTCTGGTCTCAGTTTGCAGAGCACCGTGGGCACTCTCAAAGCAGCGCGAGTTGGCACAGGTGGCAGCTTGTCCCTAAGTGGCATCTGGATATTCGTGGAAATTCAGCAGGCTGCCTGCCCTTAAGGACCAAGGGCCTACCTGCATTGCAAATGCTTCTGCCCGGAGAAACAAAACTGAGCACCCCTAGGTTCCTGGTCTCAGTTTGCAGAGCTCCATGGGCACTCTCAAAGCAGCCCGAGTTGGCACAGGTGGCAACGTGACCCTGGGCAGCATCTTGATATTCGTGGAAATCCAGCCGGCAGCCTGCCCTTAAGGACCAAGGTCCTACCTGGTGCTGACAAAGGCTTCTGCCTCGGAAAACAAAACCCAGCACCCCTCGTTCCACATCTCAGTTTGCAGAGCTCCATGGGCACTCTCAAAGCTGCCCGAGTTGGCACAGGTGGCAGCTTGTCCCTGGGCGGCATTTTGATATTCGTGGAAATCCAGCCGGCAGCCTGTCCCTGAGGAACAAGGGCCCAACTGGCACTGACAAAGGCTACTGCCCTGGAAAACAAAACCCAGTACCCCACGTTCCTGGTCTCAGTTTGCAGAGCACCATGGGCACTCTCAAAGAAGCCCGAGTTGGCACAGGTGGCAGCTTGTCCCTGGGCAGCATCTTGATATTCGTGGAAATCTTGCTGCCAGCCTGCCCCTAAGGAACAAGGGCCCACCTGGCACTGAGAGAGGATTCTGCCCTGAAAAAGAAAACACACAACCCTACGTTCCAGGTCTCAGTTTGCAGAGCTCCGTGGGCACCCTCAAAGCAGCGCGAGTTGGCACAAGTGGCAGCTTGTCCCTGGGCAGCATCTTGATATTCGTGGAAATTCACCCGGCAGCCTGCCCTTAAGGACCAAGGGCCTACCTGCACTGGAAATGATTCTGCCCAGAGAAACAAAACTCAGAACCCCAGGTTCATGGTCTCACTTTGCAGAGTTCCATTGGCACTCCCAAAGCAGCCCGAGTTGGCACAGGTGGCAGCTTGACCCTGGGCAGCATCTTGATATTCGTGGAAATCCAGCCGGCAGCCTGCCCTTAAGGACCAAGGTCCTACCTGGTACTGACAAAGGCTTTTGCCCGGGGAAACAAAACCCAGCACCCCACGTTCCACATCTCAGTTTGCAGAGCTCCATGGGCACTCTCAAAGCAGCCCGGGTTGGCACAGGTGGCAGCTTGTCTCTGGGCGGCATCTTGATATTCGTGGAAATCCTGCAGCCAGCTGGCCCCAAGGACCAAGGGCCTACGTGCTACCTTCTGAAAACAAAACCCCTAACCCCAGGTACTTTCTCTCAGTTTGAAGACCTCGTGGGCACTCTCAAAGCAGGAGTTTGCACCAGCATCTTGATATTTGTGGAAATTCAGCCTGACAAACCTGGCTGAGAGAGGCTTATGTCCCTGGAAAACAAAACACAGCACCCCACGTTTCTGGTCTCAGTTTGCAGAGCACCATGGGCACTCTCAAAGCAGCCCGAGTTGGCACAGGTGGCAGCTCCTCCTTGGGCAGCATCTTGATATTTGTGGAAATCCAGCAGGCAGCCTGCCCCCAAGGGCCAAGGGACTACCTGGTAATGAGAGAGGCTTATGCCCAGGAAAACAAAACTCAGCACCCCTACGTTCCTGGTCTCAGTTTGCAGAGCTCCGTGGGCACTCTCAAAGCAGCCCGAGTTTGCACAAGTGGTAGCTTGTCCCTGGGCAGCATCTTGATATTTGTGGAAATTCAGCCGGCAGCCTGCCCCTGAGGAACAAGGGCCCTCCTGGTACTGACAAAGGCTTCTGCCCGGGGAAACAAAACTCACCAAGGCAAGTTCCTGGTCTCAGTTTGCAGAGCTCCATGGGCACTCTCAAAGCAGCCCGAGTTGTCACAGGTGGCAGCTTGTCTCTGGGTGGCATCTTGATATGCGTGGAAATCCAGGAGGGAGACTGCCTCTAAGGGCTGCGGGCCTACTTGGTACTGACAAAGGCTTCTGCCCGGGAAAACAAAACCCATAACCCCACATACTTTCTGTCAGTTTGAAGAGCTCTGTGGGCACTCTCAAAGCAGCGCGAGTTGGCACAGGTGGCAGCTAGTCCCTGGGCAGCATCTTGATATTCGTGGAAATCCAGCAGGCAGCTGGCCCCCAAGGGCCAAGGGCCTATCTGGTACTGAGAAATGCTTCTGCCCGGAGAACAAAACTAAGCACCCCACGTTTCTGGTCTCAGTTTGCAGAGCACCATGGGCACTCTCAAAGCAGCCGAGTTGGCACAGGTGGCAGCTTGTCCCTAAGCAGCATCTTGATATTCGTGGAAATTCAGCAGGCAGCCTGCCCTTAAGGAACAAGGGCCTACCTGCATTGCAAATGCTTCTGCCCGGAGAAACAAAACTCAGCAACCCTACGTTCATGGTCTCAGTTTGCAGAGCTACATGGGCACTCTCAAAGCAGCCTGAGTTGGCACAGGTGGCAACGTGTCCCTGGGCAGCATCTTGATATTCGTGGAAATCCAGCCGGCAGCCTGCCCTTAAGGACCAAGATCCTACCTGGTACTGACAAAGGCTTCTGCCCCGGAAAAACAAACCCAGCACCCCCCCGTTCTGGTCTCAGTTTGCAGAGCTCCATTGGCACTCTCAAAGCTGCCCGAGTTGGCACAGATGGCAGCTTGTCCCTGGGTGGCATCTTGATATTCGTGGAAATCCAGCAGGCAGACTGCCCCTGAGGGCAAGGGCCCAACTGGTACTGACAAAGGCTACTGCCCTGGAAAACAAAACCCAGCACCCCACGTTCCACATCTCAGTTTGCAGAGCTCCGTGGGCACTCTCACGGGCAGCCCGAGTTGGCACAGGTGGCAGCTAGTCCCTGGGCAGCATCTTGATATTCGTGGAAATCTTGCTGGCAGCTGGCCCCTAAGGGCCAAGGGCCCACCTGGCACTGAGAGAGGATTCTGCCCTGGCAAACAAAACACACAACCCCTACGTTCCTGGTCTCAGTTTGCAGAGCTCCGTGGGCACTCTCAAAGCAGCGCGAGTTGGCACAAGTGGCAGCTTGTCCCTGGGCAGCATCTTGATATTCGTGGAAATTCAGCCGGCTGCCTGCCCTTAAGGACCAAGGGCCTACCTGCACTGGAAATGCTTCTGCCCGGAGAAACAAAACTCAGAACCCCAGGTTCATGGTCTCAGTTTGCAGAGCTCCATGGGCACTCTCAAAGCAGCGCGAGTTGTCACAAGTGGCAGCTTGACCCTGGGCAGCATCTTGATATTCGTGGAAATTCAGCCGGCAGTCTGCCCTTAAGGACCAAGGGCCTACCTGGTACTGACAAAGGCTTTTGCCTGGGAAAACAAAACCCACCACCCCACCTTTCTGGTCTCAGTTTGCAGAGCTCCATGGGCACTCTCAAAGCAGCCCGAGTTGGCACAGGTGGCAGCTTGTCCCTGGGCGGCATCTTGATATTCGTGGAAATCCAGCCGGCAGCCTGTCCCTGAGGAACAAGGGCCCAACTGGCACTGACAAAGGCTTCTGCCCTGGAAAACAAAACCCAGCACCCCATGTTTCTAGTCTCAGTTTGCAGAGCTTCATGGGCACTCTCAAAGCAGCGCGAGTTGGCACAGGTGGCAGCTTGTCCCTGGGCAGCATCTTGATATTCGTGGAAATCCAGCAGGCAGCCTGCCCTTAAGGAACGAGGGTTATCTGGTACTGAAATGCTTCTGCCCAGGAGATACATAACTAAGCAACCCACGTTCATGGTCTCAGTTTGCAGAGCTCCGTGGGCACCGTCAGAGCAGCGCGAGTTGGCACAAGTGGCAGCTTGTCCCTGGGCAGCATCTTGATATTTGTGGAAATCAGCCGGCATCCTGCCCTAGGGAACAAGGGCCCTCCTGGTACTGACAAAGGCTTCTGCCCGGGGAAACAAAACTCACCAAGGCTACGTTCCTGGTCTCAGTTTGCAGAGCTCCGTGGGCACTCTCAAAGCAGCGCAAGTTGTCACAAGTGGCAGCTTGTCCCTGGGTGGCATCTTGATATGCGTGGAAATTCAGCCGGCAGACTGCCCCTGAGGCTGAGGGCCCTACTGGTACTGACAAAGGGTTCTGCCCTGGAAAACAAAACCCAACCCCCATGTTTCGCCTCAGTTTGCAGAGCTCCGTGGGCACTCTCAAAGCAGCGCGAGTTGGCACAGGTGGCAGCTTGTCCCTGGGCGGCATCTTGATATTCGTGGAAATCCTGCAGGCTGCCGGTCCCCAAGGGCCAAGGGCCTACGTGGTACTGACAAAGGCTTCTGCCCTGGAAAACAAAACACATAACCCCACATTCCTGGTCTCAGTTTGCAGAGCTCCATGGGCACTCTCAAAGCAGCGCGAGTTGTCGCAGGTGGCAGCTTGTGCCTGGGCAGCATCTTGATATTCATGGAAATCCAGCAGGCTGCCTGCCCTTAAGGACCGAGGGCCTACCTGGCACTGCAAATGCTTCTGCCCGGGGAAACAAAACTCAGCAGCTCACGTTCCTGGTCTCACTTTGAAGAGCTCCATGGGCACTCTCAAAGCAGCCCGAGTTGGCACAGGTGGCAGCTTGTCCCTGGGCAGCATCTTGATATTCGTGGAAATCTTGCCGGCATCTGCCCCTAAGGACCAAGGGCCTACCTGGTACTGACAGAGGCTTCTGCCCCGGGAAACAAAACCCACAACCCCACGTTCCACATCTCAGTTTGCAGAGCTCTGTGGGCACTCTCAAAGCAGCCCGAGTTGGCACAGGTGGCAGCTTGTCCCTGGGCAGCATCATGATATTCGTGGACATCCAGCCGGCAGCCTGCCCCTGAGGAACAAGGGCCCCTCTGGTACTGACAAATCTTCTGCCCGGGAAAACAAAACTCACCAAGGCATGTTTCTAGTCTCAGTTTGCAGAGCTCCATGGGCACTCTCAAAGCAGCCCGAGTTGTCACAGGTGGCAGCTTGTACTCTGGGTGGCATCTTGATATGCGTGGAAATCTAGCCGGCAGACTGCCCTTAAGGGCCAAGGGCCTACTTCGTACTGACAAAGGCTTCTGCCTGGGAAAACAAAACCCATAACCCCACGTACTTCTCTCTCAGTTTGAAGAGCTCCATGGGCACTCTCAAAGCAGCCCGAGTTGGCACAGGTGGCAGCTTGTCCCTGGGCGGCATCTTGATATTCGTGGAAATCCAGCCGGCAGCCTGGCCCCCAAGGGCCAAGGG
This sequence comes from Motacilla alba alba, assembly GCF_015832195.1. NCBI lineage: Eukaryota > Metazoa > Chordata > Aves > Passeriformes > Motacillidae > Motacilla > Motacilla alba. Next base: position 32,787 of record NW_024037299.1, on the reverse strand, counting down.
CCCAACTGGTACTGAGAAAGGCTTCTGCTCTGGCAAACAAAACCCAGCACCCCATGTTTCTAGTCTCAGTTTGCAGAGCTCCATGGGCACTCTCAAAGCAGCGCGAGTTGGCACAGGTGGCAGCTTGTCCCTGGGCAGCATCTTGATATTCGTGGAAATTCACCCGGCAGCTGCCCTTAAGGACCAAGGGCCTACCTGCACTGGAAATGCTTCTGCCCGGAGAAACAAAACTCAGAACCCCAGGTTCATGGTCTCAGTTTGCAGAGTTCCATGGGCACTCCCAAAGCAGCCCGAGTTGTCACAGGTGGCAGCTTGACCCTGGGCAGCATCTGATATTCGTGGAAATCCAGCCGGCAGCCTGCCCTTAAGGACCAAGGTCCTACCTGGTACTGACAAAGGCTTTTGCCCGGGGAAACAAAACCCACCACCCCACGTTCCACATCTCAGTTTGCAGAGCTCCATGGGCACTCTCAAAGCAGCCCGGGTTGGCACAGGTGGCAGCTTGTCCCTGGGCGGCATTTTGATATTCGTGGGAAATCCAGCCGGCAGCCTGTCCCTGAAGAACAAGGGCCCAACTGGCCCTGACAAAGGCTACTGCCCTGGAAAACAAAACCCAGCACCCCATGTTTCTGCTCTCAGTTTGCAGAGCTTCATGGGCACTCTCAAAGCAGCGCGAGTTGGCACAGGTGGCAGCTTGTCCCTGGGCAGCATCTTGATATTCGTGGAAATCTTGCTGCCAGCCTGCCCCTAAGGAACAAGGGCCTACCTGGTACTGAGAGAGGCTTCTGCCAGGAAAACAAAACCCACAACCCTACGTTCCAGGTCTCAGTTTGCAGAGCTCCGTGGGCACCGTCAAAGCAGCGCGAGATGGCACAAGTGGCAGCTTGTCCCTGGGCAGCATCTTGATATTCGTGGAAATTCAGCCGGCATCCTGCCCCTGAGGAACAAGGGCCCTCCTGGTACTGACAAAGGCATCTGCCGGGGAAACAAACTCACCAAGGCAAGTTCCTGGTCTCATTTGCAGAGCTCCATGGGCACTCTCAAAGCAGCCCAAGTTGTCACAGGTGGCAGCTTGTCCCTGGGTGGCATTTTGATATGCGTGGAAATCCAGCAGGCAGACTGCCTCTAAGGGCTGAGGGCTTACTTGGTACTGACAAAGGCTTCTGCCCGGGAAAACAAAACCCAGAACCCCACATACTTTCCCTCAGTTTGAGAGCTCTGAGGGCACTCTCAAAGCAGCGCGAGTTGGCACAGGTGGCAGCTTGTCCCTGGGCAGCATCTTGATATTCGTGGAAATCCAGCAGGCTGCCTGCCCTTAAGGACCGAGGGCCTACCTGGCACTTCAAATGCTTCTGCCCGGAGAAACAAAACTCAACACCCCAGGTTCATGGTCTCAGTTTGCAGAGCTCCATGGGCACTCTCAAAGCAGCACAAGTTGGCACAGGTGGCAGCTTGTCCCTGGGCGGCATCTTGATATTTGTGGAAATCCTGCAGGCAGCCGGCCCCCAAGGGCCAAGGCCTGACCTGGTACTGACAAAGGCTTCTGCCCGGGGAAACAAAACCCACCACCCCACGTTCCAGGTCTCAGTTTGCAGAGCTCCATGGGCACTCTCAAACCAGCCCGAGTTGGCACAGGTGGCAGCTT
>NW_024037299.1:0-30142 GCF_015832195.1 Motacilla alba alba | reverse complement strand
CCGCCCAGGGACAAGCTGCCACCTTTGCCAACTCGCGCTGCTTTGAGAGTGCCCACGGAGCTCTGCAAACTGTGACCAGGACCGTGGGGTGCTGAGTTTTGTTTTCCAGGGCAGAAGTATTTGTCAGTACTAGGTAGGCCCACGGTCTTTCCGGGCCGTCAGCCTGCTGAATTTCCACGAATATCAAGATGCTGCCCACGGAGCAGGTGCCACCTGTGCCAACTCGGGCTGCTTTGAGAGTGCCCACGGAGCTCTTCAAACTGAGAGAAAGTATGTGGGGTTATGGGTTTTGTTTTCCAGGGCAGAAGCCTTTGTCAGTACCAGGTCAGGCCTTGGCCCTTGGGGGCCGGCTGCCGGCTGAATTTCCACGAATATCAAGATGCCGCCCAGGGACAAGCTGCCACCTGTGCCAACTCGCGCTGCTTTGAGAGTGCCCATGGAGCTCTGCAAACTGAGATGTGGAACGTGGGGTGGTGGGTTTTGTTTCCCCGGGCAGAAGCCTTTGTCAGTACCAGGACGGTCCTTGTTCCTCAGGGGCAGGCTGCCTGCTGGATTTCCACGAATATCAAGATGCTGCCCAGGGATAAGCTGCCACCTGTGGCAACTCGGGCTGCTTTGAGGGTGCCCATGGAGCTCTGCAAACTGAGACCAGGAAAGTGGTGTTCTGAGTTTTGTTTCCCCTGGCAGAAGCCTTTGTCAGTACCAGGTAGGCCCTCGGCCCTTTGGGGCCGGCAGCCTGCTGGATTTCCACGAATATCAAGATGCCGACCAGGGACAAGCTGCCACCTGTGCCAACTCGCGCTGCTTTGAGAGAGCCCATGGAGCTCTGCAAACTGAGACCAGGAACGTGGGGTGCTGGGTTTTGTTTCCCCGGGCAGAAGCCTTTGTCAGTACCAGGAGGGTCCTTGTTCCTCAGGGGCAGGCTGCCTGCTGGATTTCCACGAATATCAAGATGCTGCCCAGGGATAAGCTGCCACCTGTGGCAACTCGGGCTGCTTTGAGGGTGCCCATGGAGCTCTGGAAACTGAGACCAGGAAAGTGGTGTTCTGAGTTTTGTTTCCCCTGGCAGAAGCCTTTGTCAGTACCAGGTAGGCCCTCGGCCCTTTGGGGCCGGCAGCCTGCTGGATTTCCACGAATCTGAAGATGCCGACCAGGGACAAGCTGCCACCTGTGCCAACTCGCGCTGCTTTGAGAGAGCCCATGGAGCTCTGCAAACTGAGACCAGGAACGTGGGGTGGTGAGTTTTGTTTTCCCGGTCAGAAGCCTTTGTCAGTACCAGGTGGGCCCTTGTTCCACAGGGGCAGGCTGCCGGCTGGATTTCCACGAATATCAAGATGCCGCCCAGGGACAAGCTGCCACCTGTGCCAACTCGGGCTGCTTTGGGGGTGCCCACGGAGCTCTGCAAACTGAGGCCAGGAACGTCGGGTGCTGGGTTTGGTTTCCCCGGGCAGAAGCCTTTGTCATTACCAGGTCGGCCCTTGGCCCTTGGGGGCCGGCTGCCTGCAGGATTTCCACGCATATCAAGATGCCGCCCAGGGACAAGCTGCCACCTGTGCCAACTCGGGCTGCTTTGAGAGTGCCCATGGAGCTCTGCAAAGTTCGACCAGGAACTTGCCTTGGTGAGTTTTGTTTCTCCGGGCAGAAGCATTTGCAGTACCAGGTAGGCTCTCGTAATTCAGGGCCGGCTGCCTCCTGGATTTCCACGAATATCAAGATGCTGCCCAGGGACAAGCTGCCACCTGTGCCAACTCGCGCTGCTTTGAGAGTGCCCATGGTGCTCTGCAAACTGAGACCAGAAACGTGGGGTGCTGGGTTTTGTTTTCCAGAGCAGAAGCCTTTGTCAGTACCAGGTAGGCCCTTGGCCCTTGGGGGCCGGCTGCCTGCAGGATTTCCGCGAATATCAAGACGCTGCCCAGGGACAAGCTGCCACCTGTGCCAACTCGCGCTGCTTTGAGGGTGCCCACGGAGCTCTGCAAACTGAGATGTGGAACGTGGGGTTATGGGTTTTGTTTTCCCAGGCAGAAGCCTTTGTCAGTACCAGGAGGGCCCTTGTTCCTCAGGGGCAGGCTGCCGGCTGGATTTCCACGAATATCAAGATGCTGCCCAGGGACAAGCTGCCACTTGTGCCAACTCGCGCTGCTTTGGGGGTGCCCACGGAGCTCTGCAAACTGAGACCAGGAACGTGGGGTTATGGGTTTTGTTTTCCCCCGCAGAAGCCTTTGTCAGTACCAGGTCAGGCCTTGGCCCTTGGGGGCCAGCTGCCTGCAGGATTTCCACGAATATCAAGATGCTGCCCAGGGACAAGCTGCCACTTGTGCCAACTCGGGCTGCTTTGAGAGTGCCCACAGAGCTCTTCAAACTGAGAGAAAGTATGTGGGGTTCTGGGTTTTGTTTTCCCGGGCAGAAGCCTTTGTCAGTACCAGGTAGGCCCTTGTTCCTTAGGGGCAGGCTGGCAGCAAGATTTCCACCAATATCAAGATGCTGCCCAGGGACAAGCTGCCACCTGTGCCAACTCGGGCTGCTTTGAGAGTTCCCATGGAGCTCTGCAAACTGGGACCATTAACGTGAGGTGCTGAGTTTTGTTTCTCTGGGCAGAAACATTTGTCAGTCCCAGGTAGGCCCTTGGTCTTTAACGGCTGGCAGCCTGCAGGATTTCCACGAATATCAAGATGCTGCCCAGGGACAAGCTGCCACCTGTGGCAACTCGCGCTGCTTTGAGAGTGCCCATGGTGCTCTGCAAACTGAGACCAGAAACGTGGGGTGCTGGGTTTTGTTTTCCTGGGCAGAAGCCATTGTCAGTACCAGGTAGGCCCTTGGCCCTTGGGGGCCGGCTGCCTGCAGGATTTCCACGAATATCAAGATGCCGCCCAGGGACAAATTGCCACCTGTGACAACTCGGGCTGCTTTGAGAGTGCCCATGGAGCTCTGCAAACTGAGATGTGGAACGTGGGGTGCTGGGTTTTGTTTTCCAGGGCAGAAGCCTTTGTCAGTACCAGGTAGGCCCTTGGCCCTTGGGGGCCGGCTGCCTGCAGGATTTCCACGAATATCAAGATTCCGCCCAGGGACAAGCTGCCACCTGTGCCAACTCGCGCTGCTTTGAGGGTGCCCACGGAGCTCTGCAAACTGAGATGTGGAACGTGGGGTTATGGGTTTTGTTTTCCCGGGCAGAAGCCTTTGTCAGTACCAGGAGGGCCCTTGTTCCTCAGGGGCAGGCTGGCGGCTGGATTTCCACGAATATCAAGATGCTGCCCAGGGACAAGCTGCCACTTGTGCCAACTCGCGCTGCTTTGGGGGTGCCCACGGAGCTCTGCAAACTGAGACCAGGAACGTAGGTTTGTGGGTTTTGTTTTCCCGGGCAGAAGCCTTTGTCAGTACCAGGTAGGCCCTTGTTCCTAAGGGGCAGGCTGGCAGCAAGATTTCCACGAATATCAAGATGCTGCCCAGGGACAAGCTGCCACCTGTGCCAACTCGGGCTGCTTTGAGAGTGCCCATGGAGCTCTGCAAACTGAGACCATGAACCTGGGGTGCTGAGTTTTGTTTCCCCGGGCAGAAGCCTTTGTCAGTCCCAGGTAGGCCCTCGGTCCTTAAGGGCAGGCAGCCTGCTGGATTTCCACGAATATCAAGATGCTGCCCAGGGACAAGCTGCCACCTGTGCTAACTCGGGCTCCTTTGAGAGTGCCCATGGTGCTCTGCAAACTGAGACCAGAAACGTGGGGTTATGGGTTTTGTTTCCCCGGGCAGAAGCCTTTCTCAGTACCAGGTCAGGCCTTGGCCCTTGGGGGCCAGCTGCCTGCAGGATTTCCACGAATATCAAGATGCTGCCCAGGGACAAGCTGCCACTTGTGCCAACTCGGGCTGCTTTGAGAGTGCCCACGGAGCTCTTCAAACTGAGAGAAAGTATGTGGGGTTCTGGGTTTTGTTTTCCCGGGCAGAAGCCTCTCTCAGTACCAGGTCAGGCCTTGGCCCTTGGGGGCCGGCTGCCTGCAGGATTTCCACGATTATCAAGATGCCGCCCAGGGACAAGCTGCCACCTGTGCCAACTCGGGCAGCTTTGAGAGTGCCCATGGAGCTCTGCAAACTGAGATGTGGAACGAGGGGTGCTGGGTTTTGTTTTCCGGGGCAGAAGCCATTGTCAGTACCAGGTAGGACCTTGGTCCTTAAGGGCAGGCTGCCGGCTGGATTTCCACGTATATCAAGATGCTGCCCAGGGTCACGTTGCCACCTGTGCAAACTCGGGCTGCTTTGAGAGCGCCCATGGAGCTCTGCAAACTGAGACCATGAACCTGGGGTGCTGAGTTTTGTTTCTCCGGGCAGAAGCATTTGCAATGCAGGTAGGCCCTTGGTCCTTAAGGGCAGGCAGCCTGCTGAATTTCCACGAATATCCAGATGCTGCTTAGGGACAAGCTGCCACCTGTGCCAACTCGCGCTGCTTTGAGAGTGCCCATGGTGCTCTGCAAACTGAGACCAGAAACGTGGGGTGCTGGGTTTTGTTTGCCAGGGCAGAAGCCTTTGTCAGTACCAGGTAGGCCCTTGGCCCTTGGGGGCCAGCTGCCTGCAGGATTTCCACGAATATCAAGATGCCGCCCAGGGACTAGCTGCCACCTGTGCCAACTCGGGCTGCTTTGAGAGTGCCCACGGAGCTCTGCAAACTGACAGAAAGTATGTGGGGTTATGGGTTTTGTTTTCCAGGGCAGAAGCCTTTGTCAGTACCAAGTAGGCCCGCAGCCCTTAGAGGCAGTCTCCCTCCTGGATTTCCACGCATATCAAGATGCCACCCAGGGACAAGCTGCCACCTGTGACAACTCGGGCTGCTTTGAGGGTGCCCATGGAGCTCTGCAAAGTGAGACCAGGAACTTGCCTTGGTGAGTTTTGTTTCCCCGGGCAGAAGACTTTGTCAGTACCAAGTAGGCCCTTGTTCCTCAGGGGCAGGCTGCCGGGTGAATTTCCACGAATATCAAGATGCTGCCCAGGGACAAGCTGCCACTTGTGCCAATTCACGCTGCTTTGAGGGTGCCCACGGAGCTCTGCAAACTGAGACCAGGAACGTAGGGTTGTGGGTTTTGTTTCCCCAGGCAGAAGCCTTTGTCAGTACCAGGTAGGCCCTTGTTCCCTAGGGGCAGGCTGGCAGCAAGATTTCCACAAATATCAAGATGCTGCCCAGGGACAAGCTGCCACCTGTGCCAACTCGGGCTGCTTTGAGATTGCCCATGGAGCTCTGCAAACTGAGACCATGAACCTGGGGTGCTTAGTTATGTATCTCCGGGCAGAAGCATTTTCAATGCCAGATATTCCCTCGGTCCTTAAGGGCAGGCAGCCTGCTGGATTTCCACGAATATCAAGACGCTGCCCAGGGACAAGCTGCCACCTGTGCCAACTCGCGCTGCTTTGAGAGTGCCAATGGTGCTCTGCAAACTGAGACCAGAAATGTGGGGTGCTGAGTTTTGTTTTCCCAGGCAGAAGCCTTTGTCAGTACCAAGTAGGCCCTTGTTCCTTAGGGACAGCCTGGCAGCAAGATTTCCACGAATATCAAGATGCTGCCCAGGGACAAGCTGCCACCTGTGCCAACTCGGGCTGCTTTGAGAGTGCCCATGGAGCTCTGCAAACTGAGACCATGAACCTGGGGTGCTGAGTTTTGTTTCCCCGGGCAGAAGCCTTTGTCAGTCCCAGGTAGGCCCTCGGTCCTTAAGGGCAGGCAGCCTGCTGGATTTCCACGAATATCAAGATGCTGCCCAGGGACAAGCTGCCACCTGTGCTAACTCGGGCTCCTTTGAGAGTGCCCATGGTGCTCTGCAAACTGAGACCAGAAACGTGGGGTTATGGGTTTTGTTTTCCCGGGCAGAAGCCTTTCTCAGTACCAGGTCAGGCCTTGGCCCTTGGGGGCCAGCTGCCTGCAGGATTTCCACGAATATCAAGATGCTGCCCAGGGACAAGCTGCCACTTGTGCCAACTCGGGCTGCTTTGAGAGTGCCCACGGAGCTCTTCAAACTGAGAGAAAGTATGTGGGGTTCTGGGTTTTGTTTTCCCGGGCAGAAGCCTCTCTCAGTACCAGGTCAGGCCTTGGCCCTGGGGGGCCGGCTGCCTGCAGGATTTCCACGATTATCAAGATGCCGCCCAGGGACAAGCTGCCACCTGTGCCAACTCGGGCAGCTTTGAGAGTGCCCATGGAGCTCTGCAAACTGAGATGTGGAACGAGGGGTGCTGGGTTTTGTTTTCCGGGGCAGAAGCCATTGTCAGTACCAGGTAGGACCTTGGTCCTTAAGGGCAGGCTGCCTGCTGGATTTCCACGTATATCAAGATGCTGCCCAGGGTCACGTTGCCACCTGTGCAAACTCGGGCTGCTTTGAGAGCGCCCATGGAGCTCTGCACACTGAGACCATGAACCTGGGGTGCTGAGTTTTGTTTCTCCGGGCAGAAGCATTTGCAATGCACGTAGGTCCTTGGTCCTTAAGGGCAGGCAGCCTGCTGAATTTCCACGAATATCCAGATGCTGCTTAGGGACAAGCTGCCACCTGTGCCAACTCGCGCTGCTTTGAGAGTGCCCATGGTGCTCTGCAAACTGAGACCAGAAACGTGGGGTGCTGGGTTTTGTTTGCCAGGGCAGAAGCCTTTGTCAGTACCAGGTAGGCCCTTGGCCCTTGGGGGCCAGCTGCCTGCAGGATTTCCACGAATATCAAGATGCCGCCCAGGGACTAGCTGCCACCTGTGCCAACTCGGGCTGCTTTGAGAGTGCCCACGGAGCTCTTCAAACTGACAGAAAGTATGTGGGGTTATGGGTTTTGTTTTCCAGGGCAGAAGCCTTTGTCAGTACCAAGTAGGCCCGCAGCCCTTAGAGGCAGTCTCCCTCCTGGATTTCCACGCATATCAAGATGCCACCCAGGGACAAGCTGCCACCTGTGACAACTCGGGCTGCTTTGAGAGTGCCCATGGAGCTCTGCAAACTGAGACCAGGAACTTGCCTTGGTGAGTTTTGTTTCCCCGGGCAGAAGACTTTGTCAGTACCAAGTAGGCCCTTGTTCCTCAGGGGCAGGCTGCCGGGTGAATTTCCACGAATATCAAGATGCTGCCCAGGGACAAGCTGCCACTTGTGCCAACTTGCGCTGCTTTGAGGGTGCCCACGGAGCTCTGCAAACTGAGACCAGGAACGTAGGGTTGTGGGTTTTGTTTCCCCAGGCAGAAGCCTTTGTCAGTACCAGGTAGGCCCTTGTTCCCTAGGGGCAGGCTGGCAGCAAGATTTCCACAAATATCAAGATGCTGCCCAGGGACAAGCTGCCACCTGTGCCAACTCGGGCTGCTTTGAGAGTGCCCATGGAGCTCTGCAAACTGAGACCATGAACCTGGGGTGCTTAGTTATGTATCTCCGGGCAGAAGCATTTTCAATGCCAGATATTCCCTCGGTCCTTAAGGGCAGGCAGCCTGCTGGATTTCCACGAATATCAAGACGCTGCCCAGGCACAAGCTGCCACCTGTGACAACTCGGGCTGCTTTAAGAGTGCCCACGGAGCGCTGCAAACTGAGAGAAAGTATGTGGGGTTATGGGTTTTGTTTTCCCGGGCAGAAGCCTTTGTCAGTACCACGTAGGCCCTTGGACCTTGGGGGCCAGCTGCCTGCAGGATTTCCACGAATATCAAGATGCCGCCCAGGGACAAGCTGCCACCTGTGCCAACTCGCGCTGCTTTGAGAGTGCCAATGGTGCTCTGCAAACTGAGACCAGAAATGTGGGGTGCTGGGTTTTGTTTTCCCAGGCAGAAGCCTTTGTCAGTACCAAGTAGGCCCTTGTTCCTTAGGGACAGCCTGGCAGCAAGATTTCCACGAATATCAAGATGCTGCCCAGGGATATTCTGCCACCTGCGCCAACTCGGGCTGCTTTGAGAGTGCCCACGGAGCTCTGCAAACTGAGACCATGAACCTGGGGTGCTGAGTTTTGTTTCTCCGGGCAGAAGCATTTGCAGTGCCAGGTAGGCCCTTGGTCCTTAAGGGCAGGCAGCCTGCTGGATTTCCATGAATATCAAGACGCCGCCCAGGCACAAGCTGCCACCTGTGACAACTCGGGCTGCTTTAAGAGTGCCCACGGAGCGCTGCAAACTGAGAGAAAGTATGTGGGGTTATGGGTTTTGTTTTCCCGGGCAGAAGCCTTTGTCAGTACCACGTAGGCCCTTGGACCTTGGGGGCCAGCTGCCTGCAGGATTTCCACAAATATCAAGATGCCGCCCAGAGACAAGCTGCCACCTGTGCCAACTCGGGCTGCTTTGAGAGTGCCCACAGAGCTCTTCAAACTGAGGGAAAGTATGTGGGGTTCTGGGTTTTGTTTTCCCGGGCAGAAGCCTTTGTCAGTACCAAGTAGGCCCTCAGCCCTTAGAGGCAGTCTCCCTCCTGGATTTCCATGCATATCAAAATGCCACCCAGGGACAAGCTGCCACCTGTGCCAACTCGGGCTGCTTTGAGAGTGCCCATGGAGCTCTGCAAAATGAGACCAGGAACTTGCCTTGGTGAGTTTTGTTTCCCCGGGCAGATGCCTTTGTCAGTACCAGGAGGGCCCTTGTTCCTCAGGGGCAGGATGCCGGCTGAATTTCCACGAATATCAAGATGCTGCCCAGGGACAAGCTGCCACTTGTGCCAACTCGGGCTGCTTTGACGGTGCCCACGGAGCTCTGCAAACTGAGACCTGGAACGTAGGGTTGTGGGTTTTGTTTTCCCGGGAAGAAGCCTCTCTCAGTACCAGGTAGGCCCTTGTTCCTTAGGGGCAGGCTGGCAGCAAGATTTCCACGAATATCAAGATGCTGCCCAGGGACAACCTGCCACCTGTGCCAACTCGGGCTGCTTTGAGAGTGCCCATGAAGCTCTGCAAACTGAGAGCAGAAACATGGGGTGCTGGGTTTTGTTTTCCAGGGCAGTAGCCTTTGTCACTGCCAGGTGGGCCCATGATCCTCAGGGACAGGCTGCCGGCTGGATTTCCACGAATATCAAAATGCCGCCCAGGGACAAGCTGCCACCTGTGCCAACCCGGGCTGCTTTGAGAGTGCCCATGGAGCTCTGCAAACTGAGATGTGGAACGTGGGGTGCTGGGTTTTGTTTTCCCAGGCAAAAGCCTTTGTCAGTACCAGGTAGGACCTTGGTCCTTAAGGGCAGGCTTCCGGCTGGATTTCCACGAATATCAAGATGCTGCCCAGGGTCAAGCTGCCACCTGTGACAACTCGGGCTGCTTTGAGAGTGCCCATGGAACTCTGCAAACTGAGACCATGAACCTGGGGTTCTGAGTTTTGTTTCTCCGGGCAGAAGCATTTCCAGTGCAGCTAGGCCCTTGGTATTTAAGGGCAGGCTGCCGGGTGAATTTCCACGAATATCAAGATGCTGCCCAGGGACAAGCTGCCACCTGTGCCAACTCGGGCTGCTTTGAGAGTGCCCATGGTGCTCTGCAAACTGAGACCAGGAACGTGGGGTGCTGGGTTTTGTTTTCCAGGGCAGTAGCCTTTGTCAGTGCCAGGTGGGCCCTTGTTCCTCAGGGGCAGGATGCCGGCTGGATTTCCACGAATATCAAAATTCCGCCCAGGGACAAGCTGCCACCTGTGCCAACTCGGGCAGCTTTGAGAGTGCCCATGGACCTCTGCAAACTGAGATGTGGAACGAGGGGTGCTGGGTTTTGTTTTCCGGGGCAGGAGCCTTTGTCAGTACCAGGTAGGACCTTGGTCCTTAAGGGCAGGCTGCCGGCTGGATTTCCACGTATATCAAGATGCTGCCCAGGGACAAGCTGCAACTTGTGCCAACTCGCGCTGCTTTGAGGGTGCCCACGGAGCTCTGCAAACTGAGACCAGGAACGTAGGGTTGTGGGTTTTGTTTTCCCGGGCAGAAGCCTCTCTCAGTACCAGGTAGGCCCTTGTTCCTTAGGGGCAGGCTGGCAGCAAGATTTCCACGAATATCAAGATGCTGCCCAGGGACAAGCTGCCACTTGTGCCAACTCGGGCTGCTTTGAGAGTGCCCATGGAGCTCTGCAAACTGAGACCATGAACCTGGGGTGCTGAGTTTTGTTTCTCCGGGCAGAAGCATTTGCAGTGCCAGGTAGGCCCTCGGTCCTTAAGGGCAGGCAGCCTGCTGGATTTCCACGAATATCAAGATGCTGCCCAGGGACAAGCTGCCACCTGTGCCAACTCGCGCTGCTTTGAGAGCGCCCATGGTGCTCTGCAAACTGAGACCAGAAACGTGGGGTGCTGGGTTTTTTTTTCAGGGCAGAAGCCTTTGTCAGTAACAGGTAGGCCCTTGTTCCTTAGGGACAGCCTGGCAGCAAGATTTCCCCGAATATCATGATGCTGCCCAGGGATATTCTGCCACCTGTGGCAACTCGGCCTGCTTTTAGAGTGCCCACGGAGTTCTTCAAACTGTGACCAGGAACGTGGGTTTGCGGGTTTTGTTTTCACGGGCAGAAACATTTGCAGTACCAGGTAGGCCCTCGGCTCTTTGGGGGAGGCTGGCACCAGGATTTCCACGAAAATCAAGTTTCCGCCCAGGGACAAGCTGCCACCTGTGCCAACTCGCGCTGCTTTGAGAGTGCCCATGGTGCCCTGCAAACTGAGACCAGAAACTTGGGGTGCTGGGTTTTGTTTTCCAGATCAGAGCCTTTGTCAGTACCGGGTAGGCCCTTGGCCCTTGGGGGCCGGCTGCCTGCTGGATTTCCACGAATATCAAGATGCCGCCCAGGGACAAACTGCCACCTGTGCCAACTCGGGCAGCTTTGAGAGTGCCCATGGAGCTCTGCAAAGTGAGATGTGGAACGTGGGGTGGTGGGTTTTGTTTCCCTGGGCAGAAGCCTTTGTCAGTACCAGGAGGGCCCTTGCTCCTCAGGGGCAGGCTGCCGGCTGGATTTCCACGAATATCAAGATGCTGCCCAGGGACAAGCTGCAACTTGTGCCAATTCACGCTGCTTTGAGGGTGCCCACAAAGCTCTGCAAACTGAGACCAGGACGTAGGATTGTGGGTTTTGTTTTCCCGGGCAGAAGCCTCTCTCAGTACCAGGTAGGCCCTTGTTCCCTAGGGGCAGGCTGGCAGCAAGATTTCCACGAATATCAAGATGCTGCCCAGGGACAAGCTGCCACCTGTGACAACTTGGGCTGCTTTGAGAGTGCCCATGGAGCTCTGCAAACTGAGACCATGAACCTGGGGTGCTGAGTTTTGTTTCTCCGGGCAGAAGCATTTGCAGTGCCAGGTAGGCCCTCGGTCCTTAAGGGCAGGCAGCCTGCTGGATTTCCACGAATATCAAGATGCTGCCCAGGGACAAGCTGCCACCTGTGCCAACTCGGGCTGCTTTGAGAGTGCCCATGTTGCTCTGCAAACTGAGACCAGAAACGTGGGTGCTGGGTTTTGTTTTCCCGGGCAGAAGCCTTTGTCAGTACCAAGTAGGCCCTTGTTCCTTAGGGACAGCCTGGCAGCAAGATTTCCCCGAATATCAAGATGCTGCCCAGGGATATTCTACCACCTGTGCCAACTCGGGCTGCTTTGAGAGTGCCCACGGAGTTCTTCAAACTGGGACCAGGAACGTGGGTTTGTGGGTTTAGTTTTCCCGGACAGAAACATTTGCAGGACCAGGTAGGCCCTCGGCTCTTTGGGGGAGGCTGTCACCAGGATTTCCACGAATATCAAGTTTCCGCCCAGGGACAAGCTGCCACCTTTGCCAACTCGCGCTGCTTTGAGAGTGCCCACGGAGCTCTGCAAACTGTGACCAGGACCGTGGGGTGCTGAGTTTTGTTTTCCAGGGCAGAAGTATTTGTCAGTACTAGGTAGGCCCACGGTCTTTCCGGGCCGTCAGCCTGCTGAATTTCCACGAATATCAAGATGCTGCCCACGGAGCAGGTGCCACCTGTGCCAACTCGCGCTGCTTTGAGAGTGCCCACGGAGCTCTTCAAACTGAGAGAAAGTATGTGGGGTTATGGGTTTTGTTTTCCCGGACAGAAGCCTTTGTCAGTACCAGGAGAGTCCTTGTTCCTCAGGGGCCAGCTGCCTGCTGGATTTCCACGAATATCAAGATGCTGCCCAGGGATAAGCTGCCACCTGTGGCAACTCGGGCTGCTTTGAGGGTGCCCATGGAGCTCTGCAAACTGAGACCAGGAAAGTGGTGTTCTGAGTTTTGTTTCCCCTGGCAGAAGCCTCTCTCAGTACCAGATAGGCCCTCGGCCCTTTGGGGCCGGCAGCCTGCTGGATTTCCACGAATCTGAAGATGCCGACCAGGGACAAGCTGCCACCTGTGCCAACTCGCGCTGCTTTGAGAGAGCCCATGGAGCTCTGCAAACTGAGACCAGGAACGTGGGGTGGTGAGTTTTGTTTTCCCGGTCAGAAGCCTTTGTCAGTACCAGGTGGGCCCTTGTTCCACAGGGGCAGGCTGCCGGCTGGATTTCCACGAATATCAAGATGCCGCCCAGGGACAAGCTGCCACCTGTGCCAACTCGGGCTGCTTTGAGGGTGCCCACGGAGCTCTGCAAACTGAGGCCAGGAACGTGAGGTGCTGGGTTTGGTTTCCCCTTGCAGAAGCCTTTGTCATTACCAGGTCGGCCCTCTGCCCTTGGGGGCCGGCTGCCTGCAGGATTTCCACGCATATCAAGATGCCGCCCAGGGACAAGCTGCCACCTGTGCCAACTCGGGCTGCTTTGAGAGTGCCCATGGAGCTCTGCAAAGTTAGACCAGGAACTTGCCTTGGTGAGTTTTGTTTCTCCGGGCAGAAGCATTTGCAGTACCAGGTAGGCTCTCGTAATTCAGGGCCGGCTGCCTCCTGGATTTCCACGAATATCAAGATGCTGCCCAGGGACAAGCTGCCACCTGTGCCAACTCGCGCTGCTTTGAGGGTGCCCATGGAGCTCTGCAAACTGGGACCATTAACGTGAGGTGCTGAGTTTTGTTTCTCTGGGCAGAAACATTTGCAGTGCCAGGTAGGCCCTTGGTCTTTAAGGGCAGGCAGCCTGCTGGATTTCCATGAATATCAAGATGCTGCCAAAGGACAAGCTGCCACCTGTGCCAACTCACGCTGCTTTGAGAGTGCCCATGGTGCTCTGCAAACTGAGACCAGAAACGTGGGGTGCTGGGTTTTTTTTTCAGGGCAGAAGCCTTTGTCAGTAACAGGTAGGCCCTTGTTCCTTAGGGACAGCCTGGCAGCAAGATTTCCCCGAATATCATGATGCTGCCCAGGGATATTCTGCCACCTGTGGCAACTCGGCCTGCTTTTAGAGTGCCCACGGAGTTCTTCAAACTGTGACCAGGAACGTGGGTTTGCGGGTTTTGTTTTCACGGGCAGAAACATTTGCAGTACCAGGTAGGCCCTCGGCTCTTTGGGGGAGGCAGGCACCAGGATTTCCACGAATATCAAGATGCTGCCCAGGGACAAGCTGCCACCTGTGCTAACTCGGGCTCCTTTGAGAGTGCCCATGGTGCTCTGCAAACTGAGACCAGAAACGTGGGGTTATGGGTTTTGTTTTCCCGGGCAGAAGCCTTTCTCAGTACCAGGTCAGGCCTTGGCCCTTGGGGGCCGGCCTCCTGCAGGATTTCCACGAATATCAAGATGCTGCCCAGGGACAAGCTGCCACTTGTGCCAACTCGGGCTGCTTTGAGAGTGCCCACGGAGCTCTTCAAACTGAGAGAAAGTATGTGGGGTTATGGGTTTTGTTTTCCCGGGCAGAAGCCTCTCTCAGTACCAGGTCAGGCCTTGGCCCTTGGGGGCCGGCTGCCTGCAGGATTTCCACGATTATCAAGATGCCGCCCAGGGACAAGCTGCCACCTGTGCCAACTCGGGCAGCTTTGAGTGTGCCCATGGAGCTCTGCAAACTGAGATGTGGAACGAGGGGTGCTGGGTTTTGTTTTCCGGGGCAGAAGCCATTGTCAGTACCAGGTAGGACCTTGGTCCTTAAGGGCAGGCTGCCGGCTGGATTTCCACGAATATCAAGATGCTGCCCAGGGTCACGTTGCCACCTGTGCAAACTCGGGCTGCTTTGAGAGCGCCCATGGAGCTCTGCACACTGAGACCATGAACCTGGGGTGCTGAGTTTTGTTTCTCCGGGCAGAAGCATTTGCAATGCACGTAGGCCCTTGGTCCTTAAGGGCAGGCAGCCTGCTGGATTTCCACGAATATCCAGATGCTGCTTAGGGACAAGCTGCCACCTGTGCCAACTCGCGCTGCTTTGAGAGTGCCCATGTTGCTCTGCAAACTGAGACCAGAAACGTGGGGTGCTGGGTTTTGTTTGCCAGGGCAGAAGCCTTTGTCAGTACCAGGTAGGCCCTTGGCCCTTGGGGGCCAGCTGCCTGCAGGATTTCCACGAATATCAAGATGCCGCCCAGGGACTAGCTGCCACCTGTGCCAACTCGGGCTGCTTTGAGAGTGCCCACGGAGCTCTGCAAACTGACAGAAAGTATGTGGGGTTATGGGTTTTGTTTTCCAGGGCAGAAGCCTTTGTCAGTACCAAGTAGGCCCGCAGCCCTTAGAGGCAGTCTCCCTCCTGGATTTCCACGCATATCAAGATGCCACCCAGGGACAAGCTGCCACCTGTGACAACTCGGGCTGCTTTGAGAGTGCCCATGGAGCTCTGCAAAGTGAGACCAGGAACTTGCCTTGGTGAGTTTTGTTTCCCCGGGCAGAAGACTTTGTCAGTACCAAGTAGGCCCTTGTTCCTCAGGGGCAGGCTGCCGGGTGAATTTCCACGAATATCAAGATGCTGCCCAGGGACAAGCTGCCACTTGTGCCAACTTGCGCTGCTTTGAGGGTGCCCACGGAGCTCTGCAAACTGAGACCAGGAACGTAGGGTTGTGGGTTTTGTTTCCCCAGGCAGAAGCCTTTGTCAGTACCAGGTAGGCCCTTGTTCCCTAGGGGCAGGCTGGCAGCAAGATTTCCACAAATATCAAGATGCTGCCCAGGGACAAGCTGCCACCTGTGCCAACTCGGGCTGCTTTGAGATTGCCCATGGAGCTCTGCAAACTGAGACCATGAACCTGGGGTGCTTAGTTATGTATCTCCGGGCAGAAGCATTTTCAATGCCAGATATTCCCTCGGTCCTTAAGGGCAGGCAGCCTGCTGGATTTCCACGAATATCAAGACGCTGCCCAGGGACAAGCTGCCACCTGTGCCAACTCGCGCTGCTTTGAGAGTGCCAATGGTGCTCTGCAAACTGAGACCAGAAATGTGGGGTGCTGGGTTTTGTTTTCCCAGGCAGAAGCCTTTGTCAGTACCAAGTAGGCCCTTGTTCCTTAGGGACAGCCTGGCAGCAAGATTTCCACGAATATCAAGATGCTGCCCAGGGATATTCTGCCACCTGCGCCAACTCGGGCTGCTTTGAGAGTGCCAATGGTGCTATGCAAACTGAGACCAGAAATGTGGGGTGCTGGGTTTTGTTTTCCCAGGCAGAAGCCTTTGTCAGTACCAAGTAGGCCCTTGTTCCTTAGGGACAGCCTGGCAGCAAGATTTCCACGAATATCAAGATGCTGCCCAGGGGTATTCTGCCACCTGTGCCAACTCGGGCTGCTTTGAGAGTGCCCATGTTGCTCTGCAAACTGAGACCAGAAACGTGGGGTGCTGGGTTTTGTTTTCCCGGGCAGAAGCCTTTGTCAGTACCAAGTAGGCCCTTGTTCCTTAGGGACAGCCTGGCAGCAAGATTTCCCCGAATATCAAGATCCTGCCCAGGGATATTCTACCACCTGTGCCAACTCGGGCTGCTTTGAGAGTGCCCACGGAGTTCTTCAAACTGTGACCAGGAACGTGGGTTTGTGGGTTTTGTTTTCCCGGGCAGAAACATTTGCAGGACCAGGTAGGCCCTCGGCTCTTTGGGGGAGGCTGTCACCAGGATTTCCACGAATATCAAGTTTCCGCCCAGGGACAAGCTGCCACCTTTGCCAACTCGCGCTGCTTTGAGAGTGCCCACGGAGCTCTGCAAACTGTGACCAGGACCGTGGGGTGCTGAGTTTTGTTTTCCAGGGCAGAAGTATTTGTCAGTACTAGGTAGGCCCACGGTCTTTCCGGGCCGTCAGCCTGCTGAATTTCCACGAATATCAAGATGCTGCCCACGGAGCAGGTGCCACCTGTGCCAACTCGCGCTGCTTTGAGAGTGCCCACGGAGCTCTTCAAACTGAGAGAAAGTATGTGGGGTTATGGGTTTTGTTTTCCCGGACAGAAGCCTTTGTCAGTACCAGGAGGGTCCTTGTTCCTCAGGGGCCAGCTGCCTGCTGGATTTCCACGAATATCAAGATGCTGCCCAGGGATAAGCTGCCACCTGTGGCAACTCGGGCTGCTTTGAGGGTGCCCATGGAGCTCTGCAAACTGAGACCAGGAAAGTGGTGTTCTGAGTTTTGTTTCCCCTGGCAGAAGCCTCTCTCAGTACCAGATAGGCCCTCGGCCCTTTGGGGCCGGCAGCCTGCTGGATTTCCACGAATCTGAAGATGCCGACCAGGGACAAGCTGCCACCTGTGCCAACTCACGCTGCTTTGAGAGAGCCCATGGAGCTCTGCAAACTGAGACCAGGAACGTGGGGTGGTGAGTTTTGTTTTCCCGGTCAGAAGCCTTTGTCAGTACCAGGTGGGCCCTTGTTCCACAGGGGCAGGCTGCCGGCTGGATTTCCACGAATATCAAGATGCCGCCCAGGGACAAGCTGCCACCTGTGCCAACTCGGGCTGCTTTGAGGGTGCCCACGGAGCTCTGCAAACTGAGGCCAGGAACGTGGGGTGCTGGGTTTGGTTTCCCCTTGCAGAAGCCTTTGTCATTACCAGGTCGGCCCTCTGCCCTTGGGGGCCGGCTGCCTGCAGGATTTCCACGCATATCAAGATGCCGCCCAGGGACAAGCTGCCACCTGTGCCAACTCGGGCTGCTTTGAGAGTGCCCATGGAGCTCTGCAAAGTTAGACCAGGAACTTGCCTTGGTGAGTTTTGTTTCTCCGGGTAGAAGCATTTGCAGTACCAGGTAGGCTCTCGTAATTCAGGGCCGGCTGCCTCCTGGATTTCCACGAATATCAAGATGCTGCCCAGGGACAAGCTGCCACCTGTGCCAACTCGCGCTGCTTTGAGGGTGCCCATGGAGCTCTGCAAACTGGGACCATTAACGTGAGGTGCTGAGTTTTGTTTCTCTGGGCAGAAACATTTGCAGTGCCAGGTAGGCCCTTGGTCTTTAAGGGCAGGCAGCCTGCTGGATTTCCATGAATATCAAGATGCTGCCCAGGGACAAGCTGCCACCTGTGCCAACTCGCGCTGCTTTGAGAGTGCCCATGGTGCTCTGCAAACTGAGACCAGAAACGTGGGGTGCTGGGTTTTTTTTTCAGGGCAGAAGCCTTTGTCAGTAACAGGTAGGCCCTTGTTCCTTAGGGACAGCCTGGCAGCAAGATTTCCCCGAATATCATGATGCTGCCCAGGGATATTCTGCCACCTGTGCCAACTCGGCCTGCTTTGAGAGTGCCCACGGAGTTCTTCAAACTGTGACCAGGAACGTGGGTTTGCGGGTTTTGTTTTCACGGGCAGAAACATTTGCAGTACCAGGTAGGCCCTCGGCTCTTTGGGGGAGGCTAGCACCAGGATTTCCACGAAAATCAAGTTTCCGCCCAGGGACAAGCTGCCACCTGTGCCAACTCGCGCTGCTTTGAGAGTGCCCATGGTGCCCTGCAAACTGAGACCTGAAACTTGGGGTGCTGGGTTTTGTTTTCCAGATCAGAGCCTTTGTCAGTACCGGGTAGGCCCTTGGCCCTTGGGGGCCGGCTGCCTGCAGTATTTCCACGAATATCAAGATGCCGCCCAGGGACAAACTGCCACCTGTGCCAACTCGGGCAGCTTTGAGAGTGCCCATGGAGCTCTGCAAAGTGAGATGTGGAACGTGGGGTGGTGGGTTTTGTTTCCCTGGGCAGAAGCCTTTGTCAGTACCAGGAGGGCCCTTGCTCCTCAGGGGCAGGCTGCCGGCTGGATTTCCACGAATATCAAGATGCTGCCCAGGGACAAGCTGCAACTTGTGCCAATTCACGCTGCTTTGAGGGTGCCCACAAAGCTCTGCAAACTGAGACCAGGACGTAGGATTGTGGGTTATGTTTTCCCGGGCAGAAGCCTCTCTCAGTACCAGGTAGGCCCTTGTTCCCTAGGGGCAGGCTGGCAGCAAGATTTCCACGAATATCAAGATGCTGCCCAGGGACAAGCTGCCACCTGTGACAACTTGGGCTGCTTTGAGAGTGCCCATGGAGCTCTGCAAACTGAGACCATGAACCTGGGGTGCTGAGTTTTGTTTCTCCGGGCAGAAGCATTTGCAGTGCCAGGTAGGCCCTCGGTCCTTAAGGGCAGGCAGCCTGCTGGATTTCCACGAATATCAAGATGCTGCCCAGGGACAAGCTGCCACCTGTGCCAACTCACGCTGCTTTGAGAGTGCCCATGGTGCTCTGCAAACTGAGACCAGAAACGTGGGGTGCTGGGTTTTGTTTTCCCGGGCAGAAGCCTTTGTCAGTACCAAGTAGGCCCTTGTTCCTTAGGGACAGCCTGGCAGCAAGATTTCCCCGAATATCAAGATCCTGCCCAGGGATATTCTGCCACCTGTGCCAACTCGGGCTGCTTTGAGATTGCCCACGGAGTTCTTCAAACTGGGACCAGGAACGTGGGTTTGTGGGTTTTGTTTTCCCGGGCAGAAACATTTGCAGGACCAGGTAGGCCCTCGGCTCTTTGGGGGAGGCTGTCACCAGGATTTCCACGAATATCAAGTTTCCGCCCAGGGACAAGCTGCCACCTTTGCCAACTCGCGCTGCTTTGAGAGTGCCCACGGAGCTCTGCAAACTGTGACCAGGACCGTGGGGTGCTGAGTTTTGTTTTCCAGGGCAGAAGTATTTGTCAGTACTAGGTAGGCCCACGGTCTTTCCGGGCCGTCAGCCTGCTGAATTTCCACGAATATCAAGATGCTGCCCACGGAGCAGGTGCCACCTGTGCCAACTCGCGCTGCTTTGAGAGTGCCCACGGAGCTCTTCAAACTGAGAGAAAGTATGTGGGGTTATGGGTTTTGTTTTCCCGGACAGAAGCCTTTGTCAGTACCAGGAGGGTCCTTGTTCCTCAGGGGCCAGCTGCCTGCTGGATTTCCACGAATATCAAGATGCTGCCCAGGGATAAGCTGCCACCTGTGGCAACTCGGGCTGCTTTGAGGGTGCCCATGGAGCTCTGCAAACTGAGACCAGGAAAGTGGTGTTCTGAGTTTTGTTTCCCCTGGCAGAAGCCTTTGTCAGTACCAGGTAGGCCCTCGGCCCTTTGGGGCCGGCAGCCTGCTGGATTTCCACGAATCTGAAGATGCCGACCAGGGACAAGCTGCCACCTGTGCCAACTCGGGCTGCTTTGAGAGAGCCCATGGAGCTCTGCAAACTGAGACCAGGAACGTGGGGTGGTGAGTTTTGTTTTCCCGGTCAGAAGCCTTTGTCAGTACGAGGTGGGCCCTTGTTCCACAGGGGCACGCTGCCGGCTGGATTTCCACGAATATCAAGATGCCGCCCAGGGACAAGCTGCCACCTGTGCCAACTCGGGCTGCTTTGAGGGTGCCCATGGAGCTCTGCAAACTGAGATGTGGAACGTGGGGTGCTGGGTTTGGTTTCCCCGGGCAGAAGCCTTTGTCATTACCAGGTCAGCCCTTGGCCCTTGGGGGCCGGCTGCCTGCAGGATTTCCACGCATATCAAGATGCCGCCCAGGGACAAGCTGCCACCTGTGCCAACTCGGGCTGCTTTGAGAGTGCCCATGGAGCTCTGCAAAGTTAGACCAGGAACTTGCCTTGGTGAGTTTTGTTTCTCCGGGCAGAAGCATTTGCAGTACCAGGTAGGCTCTCGTAATTCAGGGCCGGCTGCCTCCTGGATTTCCACGAATATCAAGATGCTGCCCAGGGACAAGCTGCCACCTGTGCCAACTCGCGCTGCTTTGAGGGTGCCCATGGAGCTCTGCAAACTGGGACCATTAACGTGAGGTGCTGAGTTTTGTTTCTCTGGGCAGAAACATTTGCAGTGCCAGGTAGGCCCTTGGTCTTTAAGGGCAGGCAGCCTGCTGGATTTCCATGAATATCAAGATGCTGCCAAAGGACAAGCTGCCACCTGTGCCAACTCACGCTGCTTTGAGAGTGCCCATGGTGCTCTGCAAACTGAGACCAGAAACGTGGGGTGCTGGGTTTTGTTTTCCAGAGCAGAAGCCTTTGTCAGTACCAGGTAGGCCCTTGGCCCTTGGGGGCCGGCTGCCTGCAGGATTTCAACGAATATCAAGATGCCGCCCAGGGACAAGCTGCCACCTGTGCCAACTCGCGCTGCTTTGAGGGTGCCCACGGAGCTCTGCAAACTGAGATGTGGAACGTGGGGTTATGGGTTTTGTTTTCCAGGGCAGAAGCCTTTGTCAGTACCAGGAGGGCCCTTGTTCCTCCGGGGCAGGCTGCCGTCTGGATTTCCACGAATATCAAGATGCTGCCCAGGGACAAGCTGCCACTTGTGCCAACTCGCGCTGCTTTGGGGGTGCCCACGGAGCTCTGCAAACTGAGACCAGGAACGTAGGGTTGTGGGTTTTGTTTTCCCGGGCAGAAGCCTCTCTCAGTACCAGGTAGGCCCTTGTTCCTTAGGGGCAGGCTGGCAGCAAGATTTCCACGAATATCAAGATGCTGCCCAGGGACAAGCTGCCACCTGTGCCAACTCGGGCTGCTTTGAGAGTGCCCATGGAGCTCTGCAAACTGAGACCATGAACCTGGGGTGCTGAGTTTTGTTTCCCCGGGCAGAAGCCTTTGTCAGTCCCAGGTAGTCCCTCGGTCCTTAAGGGCAGGCAGCCTGCTGGAATTCCACGAATATCAAGATGCTGCCCAGGGACAAGCTGCCACCTGTGCTAACTCGGGCTGCTTTGAGAGTGCCCATGGTGCTCTGCAAACTGAGACCAGAAACGTGGGGTTATGGGTTTTGTTTTCCCGGGCAGAAGCCTTTGTCAGTACCAGGTCAGGCCTTGGCCCTTGGGGGCCAGCTGCCTGCAGGATTTCCACGAATATCAAGATGCTGCCCAGGGACAAGCTGCCACTTGTGCCAACTCGCGCTTCTTTGAGAGTGCCCACGGAGCTCTTCAAACTGAGAGAAAGTATGTGGGGTTCTGGGTTTTGTTTTCCCGGGCAGAAGCCTCTCTCAGTACCAGGTAGGCCCTTGTTCCTTAGGGGCAGGCTGGCAGCAAGATTTCCACGAATATCAAGATGCTGCCCAGGGACAAGCTGCCACCTGTGCTAACTCGGGCTGCTTTGAGAGTGCCCATGGTGCTCTGCAAACTGAGACCAGAAACGTGGGGTGCTGGGTTTTGTTTCCCCGGGCAGAAGCCTTTGTCAGTACCAGGTGCGGCCTTGGCCCTTGGGGGCCGGCTGCCTGCAGGATTTCCACGAATATAAGGATGCTGCCCAGGGACAAGCTGCTACTTGTGCCAACTCAGGCTGCTTTGAGAGTGCCCACGGAGCTCTTCAAACTGAGAGAATGTATGTGGTGTTATGGGTTTTGTTTTCCCGGGCAGAAGCCTTTGTCAGTACCAAGTAGGCCCTCAGCCCTTAGAGGCAGTCTGCCTGCTGGATTTCCACGCATATCAAGATGCCACCGAGGGACAAGCTGCCACCTTTGCCAACTCGCGCTGCTTTGAGAGTGCCCACGGAGCTCTGCAAACTGTGACCAGGACCGTGGGGTGCTGAGTTTTGTTTTCCAGGGCAGAAGTATTTGTCAGTACTAGGTAGGCCCACGGTCTTTCCGGGCCGTCAGCCTGCTGAATTTCCACGAATATCAAGATGCTGCCCACGGAGCAGGTGCCACCTGTGCCAACTCGCGCTGCTTTGAGAGTGCCCATGGAGCTCTGCAAACTGAGACCAGGAACGTGGGGTGCTGGGTTTTGTTTCCCCGGGCAGAAGCCTTTGTCAGTACCAGGAGGGTCCTTGTTCCTCAGGGGCCAGCTGCCTCCTGGATTTCCACGAATATCAAGATGCTGCCCAGGGACAAGCTGCCACCTGTGGCAACTCGGGCTGCTTTGAGGGTGCCCATGGAGCTCTGCAAACTGAGACCAGGAAAGTGGTGTTCTGAGTTTTGTTTCCCCTGGCAGAAGCCTTTGTCAGTACCAGGTAGGCCCTCGGCCCTTTGGGGCCGGCAGCCTGCTGGATTTCCACGAATCTGAAGATGCCGACCAGGGACAAGCTGCCACCTGTGCCAACTCGCGCTGCTTTGAGAGAGCCCATGGAGCTCTGCAAACTGAGACCAGGAACGTGGGGTGGTGAGTTTTGTTTTCCCGGTCAGAAGCCTTTGTCAGTGCCAGGTGGGCCCTTGTTCCACAGGGGCAGGCTGCCGGCTGGATTTCCACGAATATCAAGATGCCGCCCAGGGACAAGCTGCCACCTGTGCCAACTCGGGCTGCTTTGGGGATGCCCACGGAGCTCTGCAAACTGAGGCCAGGAACGTGGGGTGCTGGGTTTGGTTTCCCCGGGCAGAAGCCTTTGTCATTACCAGGTCGGCCCTTGGCCCTTGGGGGCCGGCTGCCTGCAGGATTTCCACGCATATCAAGATGCTGCCCAGGGACAAGCTGCCACCTGTGCCAACTCGGGCTGCTTTGAGAGTGCCCATGGAGCTCTGCAAAGTTAGACCAGGAACTTGCCTTGGTGAGTTTTGTTTCTCCGGGCAGAAGCATTTGCAGTACCAGGTAGGCTCTCGTAATTCAGGGCCGGCTGCCTCCTGGATTTCCATGAATATCAAGATGCTGCCCAGGGACAAGCTGCCACCTGTGCCAACTCGCGCTGCTTTGAGGGTGCCCATGGAGCTCTGCAAACTGGGACCATTAACGTGAGGTGCTGAGTTTTGTTTCTCTGGGCAGAAACATTTGCAGTGCCAGGTAGGCCCTTGGTCTTTAAGGGCAGGCAGCCTGCTGGATTTCCATGAATATCAAGATGCTGCCAAAGGACAAGCTGCCACCTGTGCCAACTCGCGCTGCTTTGAGAGTGCCCATGGTGCTCTGCAAACTGAGACCAGAAACGTGGGGTGCTGGGTTTTGTTTTCCAGAGCAGAAGCCTTTGTCAGTACCAGGTAGGCCCTTGTTCCATAGGGGCAGGATGACAGCAAGATTTCCACGAATATCAAGATGCCACCCAGGGACAAGCTGCCACCTGTGGCAAATCAGGCTGCTTTGAGAGTGCCCATGGAGCTCTTCAAACTGAGACCATGAACCTGGGGTGCTGAGTTTTGTTTCTCCGTCAGAAGCATTTGCAGTGCCAGGTAGGCCCTTGGTCCTTAAGGGCAGGCAGCCTGCTGCATTTCCATGAATATCAAGACGCCGCCCAGGCACAAGCTGCCACCTGTGACAACTCGGGCTGCTTTGAGAGTGCCCACGGAGATCTGCAAACTGAGAGAAAGTATGTGGGGTTATGGGTTTTGTTTTCCGGGCAGAAGCCTTTGTCAGTACCACGTAGGCCCTTGGACCTTGGGGGCCAGCTGCCTGCAGGATTTCCACGAATATCAAGATGCCGCCCAGGGACAAGCTGCCACCTGTGCCAACTCGGGCTGCTTTGAGAGTGCCCACAGAGCTCTTCAAACTGAGGGAAAGTATGTGGGGTTCTGGGTTTTGTTTTCCCGGGCAGAAGCCTTTGTCAGTACCAAGTAGGCCCTCAGCCCTTAGAGGCAGTCTGCCTGCTGGATTTCCACGCATATCAAAATGCCACCCAGGGACAAGCTGCCACCTGTGACAACTCGGGCTGCTTTGAGAGTGCCCATGGAGCTCTGCAAAGTGAGACCAGGAACTTGCCTTGGTGAGTTTTGTTTCCCCGGGCAGATGCCTTTGTCAGTACCAGGAGGGCCCTTGTTCCTCAGGGGCAGGATGCCGGCTGAATTTCCACGAATATCAAGATGCTGCCCAGGGACAAGCTGCCACTTGTGCCAACTCGCGCTGCTTTGACGGTGCCCACGGAGCTCTGCAAACTGAGACCTGGAACGTAGGGTTGTGGGTTTTGTTTTCCCGGGCAGAAGCCTCTCTCAGTACCAGGTAGGCCCTTGTTCCTTAGGGGCAGGCTGGCAGCAAGATTTCCACGAATATCAAGATGCTGCCCAGGGACAAGCTGCCACCTGTGCCAACTCGGGCTGCTTTGAGAGTGCCCATGAAGCTCTGCAAACTGAGAGCAGAAACATGGGGTGCTGGGTTTTGTTTTCCAGGGCAGTAGCCTTTGTCAGTGCCAGGTGGGCCCTTGATCCTCAGGGACAGGCTGCCTGCTGGATTTCCACGAATATCAAAATGCCGCCCAGGGACAAGCTGCCACCTGTGCCAACCCGGGCTGCTTTGAGAGTGCCCATGGAGCTCTGCAAACTGAGATGTGGAACGTGGGATGCTGGGTTTTGTTTTCCAGGGCAGTAGCCTTTGTCAGTACCAGGTAGGACCTTGGTCCTTAAGGGCAGGCTTCCGGCTGGATTTCCACGAATATCAAGATGCTGCCCAGGGTCGAGCTGCCACCTGTGACAACTCGGGCTGCTTTGGGAGTGCCCATGGAACTCTGCAAACTGAGACCATGAACCTGGGGTTCTGAGTTTTGTTTCTCCGGGCAGAAGCATTCCCAGTGCAGGTAGGCCCTTGGTCCTTAAGGGCAGGCTGCCGGGTGAATTTCCACGAATATCAAGATGCTGCCCAGGGACAAGCTGCCACCTGTGCCAACTCGGGCTGCTTTGAGAGTGCCGATGGTGCTCTGCAAACTGAGACCAGGAACGTGGGGTGCTGGGTTTTGTTTTCCAGGGCAGTAGCCTTTGTCAGTGCCAGGTGGGCCTTTGTTCCTCAGGGGCAGGCTGCCAGCTGGATTTCCACGTATATCAAGATGCTGCCCAGGGTCACGTTGCCACCTGTGCAAACTCGGGCTGCTTTGAGAGCGCCCATGGAGCTCTGCACACTGAGACCATGAACCTGGGGTGCTGAGTTTTGTTTCTCCGGGCAGAAGCATTTGCAATGCACGTAGGCCCTTGGTCCTTAAGGGCAGGCAGCCTGCTGGATTTCCACGAATATCCAGATGCTGCTTAGGGACAAGCTGCCACATGTGCCAACTCGCGCTGCTTTGAGAGTGCCCATGGTGCTCTGCAAACTGAGACCAGAAACGTGGGGTGCTGGGTTTTGTTTGCCAGGGCAGAAGCCTTTGTCAGTACCAGGTAGGCCCTTGGCCCTTGGGGGCCAGCTGCCTGCAGGATTTCCACGAATATCAAGATGCCGCCCAGGGACTAGCTGCCACCTGTGCCAACTCGGGCTGCTTTGAGAGTGCCCACGGAGCTCTTCAAACTGACAGAAAGTATGTGGGGTTATGGGTTTTGTTTTCCAGGGCAGAAGCCTTTGTCAGTACCAAGTAGGCCCGCAGCCCTTAGAGGCAGTCGCCCTCCTGGATTTCCACGCATATCAAGATGCTGCCCAGGGACAAGCTGCCACCTGTGCCAACTCGGGCTGCTTTGAGAGTGCCCATGGTGCTCTGCAAACTGAGACCAGAAAAGTGGGGTGCTGGGTTTTGTTTTCCAGGGCAGAAGCCTTTGTCAGTACAAGAAGGGCCCTTGTTCCTTAGGGGCAGGCTGCCGGCTGACTTTCCACGAATATCAAGATGCTGCCCAGGGACAAGCTGCCACTTGTGCCAACTCGCGCTGCTTTGGGGGTGCCCACGGAGCTCTGCAAACTGAGATGTCGAACGTGGGGTGGATGGTTTTGTTTTCCCGGGCAGAAGCCTCTCTCAGTACCAGGTAGGCCCTCGGCCCTTTGGGGGAGTCTGGCACCAGGATTTCCACGAATATCAAGTTTCCGCCCAGGGACAAGCTGCCACCTATGCCAACTCGCACTGCTTTGAGAGTGCCCTTGGAGATCTGCAAACTGTGACCAGGAACGTGAGGTGGTGAGGTTTGTTTTCCCGGGCAGAAGTATTTGTCAGTACTAGGTAGGCCCACGGTCTTTCAGGGCCGTCTGCCTGCTGAATTTCCACGAATATCAAGATGCTGCTCACGGAGGAGCTGCCACCTGTGCCAACTCGGGCTGCTTTGAGAGTGCCAACGGAGCTCTGCAAACTGAGATGTGAAACTTGGGGTTTGTGGGTTTTGTTTCCCTGGGCAGAAGCCTTTGTCAGTACCAGGAGGGCCCTTGTTCCTCAGGGGCAGGCTGCCCGCTGGATTTCCACGAATATCAAGATGCTGCCCAGGGACAAGCTGCAACTTGTGCCAACTCGCGCTGCTTTGGGGGTGCCCACGGAGCTCTGCAAACTGAGACCAGGAACGTAGGACTGTGGGTTTTGTTTTCCCGGGCAGAAGCCTCTCTCAGTACCAGGTAGGCCCTTGTTCCTTAGGGGCAGGCTGGCAGCAAGATTTCCACGAATATCAAGATGCTGCCCAGGGACAAGCTGCCACCTGTGCCAACTCGGGCTGCTTTGAGAGTGCCCATGGAGCTCTGCAAACTGAGACCATGAACCTGGGGTGCTGAGTTTTGTTTCTCCGGGCAGAAGCATTTGCAGTGCCAGGTAGGCCCTCGGTCCTTAAGGGCAGGCAGCCTGCTGGATTTCCACGAATATCAAGATGCTGCCCAGGGACAAGCTGCCACCTGTGCCAACTCGCGCTGCTTTGAGAGTGCCCATGGTGCTCTGCAAACTGAGACCAGAAACGTGGGGTGCTGGGTTTTTTTTTCAGGGCAGAAGCCTTTGTCAGTACCAGGTAGGCCCTTGTTCCTTAGGGACAGCCTGGCAGCAAGATTTCCCCGAATATCAAGATGCTGCCCAGGGATATTCTGCCACCTGTGGCAACTCGGCCTGCTTTGAGAGTGCCCACGGAGTTCTTCAAACTGTGACCAGGAACGTGGGTTTGCGGGTTTTGTTTTCACGGGCAGAAACATTTGCAGTACCAGGTAGGCCCTCGGCTCTTTGGGGGAGGCTGGCACCAGGATTTCCACGAAAATCAAGTTTCCGCCCAGGGACAAGCTGCCACCTGTGCCAACTCGCGCTGCTTTGAGAGTGCCCATGGTGCCCTGCAAAGTGAGACCAGAAACTTGGGGTGCTGGGTTTTGTTTTCCAGATCAGAGCCTTTGTCAGTACCGGGTAGGCCCTTGGCCCTTGGGGGCCGGCTGCCTGCAGTATTTCCACGAATATCAAGATGCCGCCCAGGGACAAACTGCCACCTGTGCCAACTCGGGCAGCTTTGAGAGTGCCCATGGAGCTCTGCAAAGTGAGATGTGGAACGTGGGGTGGTGGGTTTTGTTTCCCCGGGCAGAAGCCGTTGTCAGTACCAGGAGGGTCCTTGTTCCTCAGGGGCAGGCTGCCTGCTGGATTTCCACGCATATCAAGATGCCACCGAGGGACAAGCTGCCACCTGTGCCAACTCGCGCTGCTTTGAGAGTGCCCATGGAGCTCTGCAAACTGAGACCAGGAAAGTGGTGTTCTGAGTTTTGTTTCCCCTGGCAGAAGCCTTTGTCAGTACCAGGTAGGCCCTCGGCCCTTTGGGGCCGGCAGCCTGCTGGATTTCCACGAATCTGAAGATGCCGACCAGGGACAAGCTGCCACCTGTGCCAACTCGCGCTGCTTTGAGAGAGCCCATGGAGCTCTGCAAACTGAGACCAGGAACGTGGGGTGGTGAGTTTTGTTTTCCAGGGCAGAAGCCTTTGTCAGTACCAGGTGGGCCCTTGTTCCACAGGGGCAGGCTGCCGGCTGGATTTCCACGAATATCAAGATGCCGCCCAGGGACAAGCTGCCACCTGTGCCAACTCGCGCTGCTTTGAGGGTGCCCACGGAGCTCTGCAAACTGAGGCCAGGAACGTGGGGTGCTGGGTTTGGTTTCCCCGGGCAGAAGCCTTTGTCATTACCAGGTCGGCCCTTGGCCCTTGGGGGCCGGCTGCCTGCAGGATTTCCACGAATATCAAGATGCCGCCCAGGGACAAGCTGCCACCTGTGCCAACTCGGGCTGCTTTGAGAGTGCCCATGGAGCTCTTCAAAGTTAAACCAGGAACTTGCCTTGGTGAGTTTTGTTTCTCCGGGCAGAAGCATTTGCAGTACCAGGTAGGCTCTCGTAATTCAGGGCCGGCTGCCTCCTGGATTTCCACGAATATCAAGATGCTGCCCAGGGACAAGCTGCCACCTGTGCCAACTCGCGCTGCTTTGAGGGTGCCCATGGAGCTCTGCAAACTGGGACCATTAACGTGAGGTGCTGAGTTTTGTTTCTCTGGGCAGAAACATTTGCAGTGCCAGGTAGGCCCTTGGTCTTTAAGGGCAGGCAGCCTGCTGGATTTCCATGAATATCAAGATGCTGCCCAGGGACAAGCTGCCACCTGTGCCAACTCGCGCTGCTTTGAGAGTGCCAATGGTGCTCTGCAAACTGAGACCAGAAACGTGGGGTGCTGGGTTTTGTTTTCCAGAGCAGAAGCCTTTGTCAGTACCAGGTAGGCCCTTGGCCCTTGGGGGCCGGCTGCCTGCAGGATTTCCACGAATATCAAGATGCCGCCCAGGGACAAGCAGCCACCTGTGCCAACTCGCGCTGCTTTGAGGGTGCCCATGGAGCTCTGCAAACTGAGATGTGGAACGTGGGGTTATGGGTTTTGTTTTCCCGGGCAGAAGCCTTTGTCAGTACCAGGAGGGCCCTTGTTCCTCCGGGGCAGGCTGCCGTCTGGATTTCCATGAATATCAAGATGCTGCCCAGGGACAAGCTGCCACTTGTGCCAACTCGCGCTGCTTTGGGGGTGCCCACGGAGCTCTGCAAACTGAGACCAGGAACGTAGGTTTGTGGGTTTTGTTTTCCCGGGCAGAAGCCTTTGTCAGTACCAGGTAGGCCCTTGTTCCTAAGGGGCAGGCTGGCAGCAAGATTTCCACGAATATCAAGATGCTGCCCAGGGACAAGCTGCCACCTGTGCCAACTCGGGCTGCTTTGAGAGTGCCCATGGAGCTCTGCAAACTGAGACCATGAACCTGGGGTGCTGAGTTTTGTTTCCCCGGGCAGAAGCCTTTGTCAGTCCCAGGTACGCCCTTGGTCCTTAAGGGCAGGCAGCCTGCTGGAATTCCACGAATATCAAGATGCTGCCCAGGGACAAGCTGCCACCTGTGCTAACTCGGGCTGCTTTGAGAGTGCCCATGGTGCTCTGCAAACTGAGACCAGAAACGTGGGGTTATGGGTTTTGTTTTCCCGGGCAGAAGCCTTTGTCAGTACCAGGTCAGGCCTTGGCCCTTGGGGGCCAGCTGCCTGCAGGATTTCCACGAATATCAAGATGCTGCCCAGGGACAAGCTGCCACTTGTGCCAACTCGGGCTGCTTTGAGAGTGCCCACGGAGCTCTTCAAACTGAGAGAAAGTATGTGGGGTTATGGGTTTTGTTTTCCCGGGCAGAAGCCTCTCTCAGTACCAGGTAGGCCCTTGTTCCTTAGGGGCAGGCTGGCAGCAAGATTTCCACGAATATCAAGATGCTGCCCAGGGACAAGCTGCAACTTGTGCCAACTCGCCCTGCTTTGAGGGTGCCCACGGAGCTCTGCAAACTGAGACCAGGAACGTAGGGTTGTGGGTTTTGTTTTCCCGGGAGGAAGCCTCTCTCAGTACCAGGTCGGCCCTTGTTCCTTAGGGGCAGGCTGGCAGGAAGATTTCTACGAATATCAAGATGCTGCCCAGGGACAAGCTGCCACCTGCGCCAACTCGCGCTGCTTTGAGAGTGCCCATGGAGCTCTGCAAACTGAGACCATGAACCTGGGTTGCTGAGTTTTGTTTCTCCGGGCAGAAGCATTTGAAGTGCCAGGTAGGCCCTCGGTCCTTAAGGGCAGGCAGCCTGCAGGATTTCCACGAATATCAAGATGCTGCCCAGGGACAAACTGCAACTTGTGCAAACTCGCAGTGCTTTGAGGGTGCCCACGGAGCTCTGCAAACTGAGACCAGGAACGTAGGGTTGTGGGTTTTGTTTTCCCGGGCAGAAGCCTTTGTCAGTACCAGGTAGGCCCTTGTTCCTTAGGGGCAGGCTGGCAGCAAGATTTCCACGAATATCAAGATGCTGCCCAGGGACAAGCTGCCACCTGTGCCAACTCGGGCTGCTTTGAGAGTGCCCATGGAGCTCTTCAAACTGAGAGAAAGTATGTGGGGTTATGGGTTTTGTTTTCCAGGGCAGAAGCCTTTGTCAGTACCAAGTAGGCCCTCAGCCCTTAGAGGCAGTCTGCCTTCTGGATTTCCACGCATATCAAGATGCCACCCAGGGACAAGCTGCCA
>NW_024037298.1:0-66203 GCF_015832195.1 Motacilla alba alba | reverse complement strand
ATTCGTGGAAATCCAGCAGGCAGTCGGCCCTGAAATTCCGAGGGCCTACCTGGTACTGACAAATGCTTCTGCCCGGGGAAACAAAACTCACCAACGCACGTTCCTGGTCTCACTTTGCAGAGCTCCAAGGGCACTCTCAAAGCAGCACGAGTTGGCACAGGTGGCAGCTTGTCCTTTGGCAGCATCTTGATATTCATGGAAATCCAGCAGGCTGCCTGCCCTTAAAGACCAAGGGCCTACCTGGCACTGCAAATGCTTCTGCCCAGGGAAACAAAACTCACCAAGGCAAGGTCCTGGTCTCACTTTACAGAGCTCCGTGGGCACCCTCAAAGCAGCGCGAGTTAGCACAAGTGGAAGCTTGTCCCTGGGCAGCATCTTGATATTCGTGGAAATCCAGGAGGCAGCCGGCCCTGAATTACGAGAGCCTACCTGGTACTGCAAATGCTTCTGCCCGGGGAAACAAAACTCACCAAGGCAAGTTCCTGGTCTCACTTTGCAGAGCTCCATGGGCACTCTCAAAGCAGCCCGAGTTGGCACAGGTGGCAGCTTGTCCCTGGGTGGCATCTTGATATTCGTGGAAATCCAGCAGGCAGACTGCCTCTAAGGGCTGAGGGCCTACTTGGTACTGACAAAGGCTTCTGCCCGGGAAAACAAAACCCATAACCCCACATACTTTCTCTCAGTTTGAAGAGCTCTGTGGGCACTCTCAAAGCAGCCCGAGTTGGCACAGGTGGCAGCTTGTCCCTGGGCGGCATCTTGATATTCGTGGAAATCCTGCAGGCAGCTGGCCCCAAAGGGCCAACGGCCTACCTGGTACTGACAAAGGCTTCTGCCCGGGAAAACAAAACTCAGAACACCACGTTTCTGGTCTCAGTTTGCAGAGCACCATGGGCACTCTCAAAGCAGCGCGAGTTGGCACAGGTGGCAGCTTGTCCCTGGGCAGCATCTTGATATTCGTGGAAATCCAGCAGGCTGCCTGCCCTTAAGGACCGAGGGCCTACCTGGCACTGCAAATGCTTCTGGCCGGAGAAACAAAACTCAGCAACCCAGGTTCATGGTCTCAGTTTGCAGAGCTCCGTGGGCACTCTCAAAGCAGCGCGAGTTGGCACAGGTGGCAGCTTGTCCCTGGGCAGCATCTTGATATTCGTGGAAATCTTGCTGCCAGCATGCACCTAAGGAACAAGGGCATACCTGGTACTGAGAGAGGCTTCTGCCCGGGAAAACAAAACCCACAACCCTACGTTCCTGGTCTCAGTTTGCAGAGCTCCGTGGGCACCCTCATAGCAGCAGGAGTTGGCCCAAGTGGCAGCTGGTCCCTGGGCAGCATCTTGATATTCGTGGAAATCCAGCCGGCAGCCTGCCCCTGAGGAACAAGGACCCTCCTGGTACTGACAAAGGCTCCTGCCCGGGGAAAGAAAACCCACCACCCCATGTTCCACATCTCAGTTTGCAGAGCTCCATGGGAACTCTCAAAGCAGCCCAAGTTGGCACAGGTGGCAGCTTGTCCCTGGGCGGCATCTTGATATTTGTGGAAATCCTGCAGGCAGCCGGCCCCCAAGGGCCAAGGGCCGACCTGGTACTGACAAAGGCTTCTGCCAGGGGAAACAAAACCCAGCACCCCACGTTTCTGGTCTCAGTTTGCAGAGCTCCATGGGCACCCTCAAAGCAGCCCGAGTTGGCACAGGTGGCAGCTTGTCCCTGGGCAGCATCTTGATATTCGTGGAAATCCAGCAGGCAGTCGGCCCTGAAATTCCGAGGGCCTACCTGGTACTGACAAAGGCTTCTGCCCGGGGAAACAAAACTCACCAAGGCAAGTTCCTGGTCTCACTTTGCAGAGCTCCATGGGCACTCTCAAACCAGCCCGAGTTGGCACATGTGGCAGCTTGTACCTGGGCGGCATCTTGATATTCGTGGAAATCCAGCCGGCAGCCTGCCCCTGAGGAACAAGGGCCGACCTGACACTGACAAAGGCTTCTGACCGGGAAAACAAAACTCACCACCCCACGTTCCTGGTCTCAGTTTGCAGAGCTCCATGGGCTCTCTCAAAGCAGCGCGAGTTGGCACATGTGGCAGCTTATCCCTGGGCGGCATGTTCAGATTCATGGAAATCCAGCAGGCTGCCTGCCCTTAAGGACCGAGGGCCTACCTGGCACTGCAAATGCTTCTGCCCGGAGAAACAAAACTCAGCACCCCAGGTTCATGGTCTCAGTTTGCAGAGCTCCGTGGGCACTCTCAAAGCAGCCCGAGTTGGCACAGGTGGCAGAATATCCCTGGGCAGCATCTTGATATTCGTGGAAAGCTTGCTGCCAGCCTGCACCTAAGGAACAAGGGCATACCTGGTACTGAGAGAGGCTTCTGCCCGGGAAAACAAAACCCACAACCCTACGTTCCTGGTCTCAGTTTGCAGAGCTCCGTGGGCACTCTCATAGCAGCGCGAGTTGGCCCAAGTGGCAGCTGGTCCCTGGGCAGCATCTTGATATTCGTGGAAATCCAGCCGGCAGCCTGCCCCTGAGGAACAAGGACTCTCCTGGTACTGACAAAGGCTTCTGCCCGGGGAAAGAAAACCCACCACCCCATGTTCCACATCTCAGTTTGCAGAGCTCCATGGGCACTCTCAAAGCAGCCCAAGTTGGCACAGGTGGCAGCTTGTCCCTGGGCGGCATCTTGATATTTGTGGAAATCCTGCAGGCAGCCGGCCCCCAAGGGCCAAGGGCCGACCTGGTACTGACAAAGGCTTCTGCCAGGGGAAACAAAACCCAGCACCCCACGTTTCTGGTCTCAGTTTGCAGAGCTCCATGGGCACTCTCAAAGCAGCCCGAGTTGGCACAGGTGGCAGCTTGTCCCTGGGCAGCATCTTGATATTCGTGGAAATCCAGCAGGCAGTCGGCCCTGAAATTCCGAGGGCCTACCTGGTACTGACAAAGGCTTCTGCCCGGGGAAAGAAAACTCACCAACGCACGTTCCTGGTCTCACTTTGCAGAGCTCCAAGGGCACTCTCAAAGCAGCGCGAGTTGGCACAGGTGGCAGCTTGTCCTTTGGCAGCATCTTGATATTCATGGAAATCCAGCAGGCTGCCTGCCCTTAAAGACCAAGGGCCTACCTGGCACTGCAAATGCTTCTGCCCAGGGAAACAAAACTCAGCAACCCAGGTTCATGGTCTCAGTTTGCAGAGCTCCATGGGCACTCTCAAAGCAGCACGAGTTGGCACAGGTGGCAGCTTGTCCCTGGGCAGCATCTTGATATTCGTGGAAATCTTCCTGCCAGCCTGCCCCTAAGGAACAAGGGCCTACCTGGCACTGAGAGAGGCTTCTGCCCGGGAAAACAAAACCCACAATCCTACGTTCCTGGTCTCAGTTTGCAGAGCTCCGTGGGCACCCTCAAAGCAGCGCGAGTTGGCACAAGTGGCAGCTTGTCCCTGGGCAGCATCTTGATATTCGTGGAAATCCAGCCGGCAGCCTGCCCCTGATGAACAAGGGCCCTCCTGGTACTGACAAAGGCTTCTGCCCAGGGAAACAAAACCCACCACCCCACGTTCCACATCTCAGTTTGCAGAGCTCCATGGCCACTCTCAAAGCAGACCGAGTTAGCACAGGTGGCAGCTTGTCCCTGGGCGGCATCTTGGTATTGGCGGAAATCCAGCAGGCAGACGGCCCCTAAGGGCCGTGGGCCTACCTGGAACAGACAAAGGCTTCTGCCCAGGTAAACAAAATTCGCCAACACACGTTCATGGTCTCAGTTTGCAGAGCTCCATGGGCACTCTAAAATCAGCGTGAGTTGCCACAGGTGGCAGCTTGTCCCTGGGCGGCATCTTGATATTGGCGGAAATCCAGCAGGCCGACGGCCCCTAAGGACTGAGGGCCTACCTGATACTGACACAGCTTCTGCCCCGGAAAAAAAAACCCACCAGCCCACGTTCCTGGTCTCAGTTTGCAAAGCTCTGTGGGCACTCTTAAAGCAGCCTGAGTTGGCACAGGTGGCAGCTTGTCCCTGTGCGGCATCTTGTTATTCGGGGAAATCCAGCCTGCAACCGGACCCATAGGGCCGAAGGCCTACCTGGTACTGACAAAGGCTTCTGCCGGGAAAACAAAACTCAGAACCCCACGGTCCCGGTCTCAGTTTGCAGAGCTCCATGGGCACTCTCAAAGCAGCCCGAGTTGGCACAGGTGGCAGAATATCCCTGGGCGGCATCTTGATATTCGTGGAAATCCAGCAGGCAGCCAGCCATGAAGGGCCGAGGGCCTACCTGGTACTGACAAAGGCTTCTGCCGAGGAAAAAAAAAAACTCACCATCCCACGCTCCTGGTTTCTGTTTGTAGAGCACCATGGGTACTCTCAAAGCAGCCCAAGTTGGCACAGGTGGCAGCATGTTCCTGGGCGGCATCTAGATATGCGTGGAAATCCAGCAGGCAGACTGCCTCTAAGGGCCGAGGTCCTACTTGGTACTGACAAAGGGTTCTGCCCTGGAAAACAAAACCCGAAACCCCACATACTTTGGCTCAGTTTGAAGAGATCCGTGGGCACTCTCAAAGCAGCGTGAGTTGGCACAGGTGGCAGCTTGTCCCTGGGCGGCATCTTGATATTCGTGGAAGTCTTGCTGCCAGCCTGCCCCTAAGGGCCGAGGGCCTACCTGGTACTTACAATGGCTTCTGCCCGGGGAAACATAACCCATAACCCCATGTACCCTGTCTCAGTTTTTAGAGCTCCGTGGGCACCCTCAAAGCAGCCCGAGCTGGCACAGGTGGCAGCTTGTCCCTGGGCAGCATCTTGATATTCGTGGAAATTCAGCAGGCAGCCTGCCCCTAAGGAACAAGGGCATACCTGGTACTGAGAGAGGCTTCTGCCCGAGAAAACAAAACCCACAACCCTAGGTTATGGTCTCAGTTTGCAGAGCTCCGTGGGCACCCTCAAAGCAGCGCGAGTTGGCCCAAGTGGCAGCTTGTCCCTGGGCAGCATCTTGATATTCGTGGAAATCCAGCAGGCAGACGGCCCTGAAGTTCCGAGAGCCTGCCTGGTACTGCAAATGCTTCTGCCCGGGGAAACAAAACTCAGCACCCCACGTTCCTGGTCTCAGTTTGCAGAGCTCCATGGGCACTCTCAAAGCAGCCCGAGTTGGCACAGGTGGCAGCTTGTCCCTGGGTGGCATCTTGATATTCGTGGAAATCCAGCAGGCAGACTGCCTCTAAGGGCTGAGGGCCTACTTCGTACTGACAAAGGCTTCTGCCCGGGAAAACAAAACCCATAACCCCACATACTTTCTCTCAGTTTGAAGAGCTCCGTGGGCACTCTCAAAGCAGCTCGAGTTGGCACAAGTGGCAGCTTGTCCCTGGGCAGCATTTTGATATTCGTGGAAATCCTGCAGGCAGCTGGCCCCAAAGGGCCAAGGGCCGACCTGGTACTGACAAAGGCTTCTGCCCGGGAAAACAAAACTCAGAACACCACGTTTCTGGTCTCAGTTTGCAGAGCACCATGGGCACTCTCAAAGCAGCGCGAGTTGGCACAGGTGGCAGCTTGTCCCTGGGCAGCATCTTGATATTCGTGGAAATCCAGCAGGCTGCCTGCCCTTAAGGACCGAGGGCGTACCTGGCACTTCAAATGCTTCTGCCCGGAGAAACAAAACTCAGCACCCCAGGTTCATGGTCTCAGTTTGCAGAGCTCCATGGGCACTCTCAAAGCAGCACGAGTTGGCACAGGTGGCAGCTTGTCCCTGGGCAGCATCTTGATATTCGTGGAAATTCACCCGGCAGCCTGCCCCTGAGGAACAAGGGCCTTCCTGGTACTGACAAAGGCTTCTGCCCAGAGAAACAAAATCCACCACCCCACGTTCCACATCTCAGTTTTCAGAGCTCCGTGGGCACTCTCAAAGCAGCCCGAGTTGGCACAGGTGGCAGCTTGTCCCTGGGCGGCATCTTGATATTTGTGGAAATCCTGCAGGCAGCCAGCCCCCAAGGGCCAAGGGCCGACCTGGTACTGACACTGGCTTCTGCCCGGGAAAACAAAACCCAGCACCCCACGTTTCTGGTCTCAGTTTGCAGAGCTCCGTGGCCACTCTCAAAGCAGCCCGAGTTGGCACAGGTGGCAGCTTGTCCCTGGGCGGCATCTTGATATTTGTGGAAGTCCTGCAGGCAGCCGGCCCCCAAGGGCCAAGGCCTGACCTGGTACTGACAAAGGCTTCTGCCCGGGGAAACAAAACCCACCACCCCACGTTCCAGGTCTCAGTTTGCAGAGCTCCATGGGCACTCTCAAACCAGCCCGAGTAGGCACAGGTGGCAGCTTGTCCCTGGGCGGCATCTTGATATTCGTGGAAATCCAGCCGGCAGCCTGCCCCTGTGGAACAAGGGCCGACCTGACACTGACAAAGGCTTCTGACCGGGAAAACAAAACTCACCACCCCACGTTCCTGGTCTCAGTTTGCAGAGCTCCATGGGCTCTCTCAAAGCAGCGCGAGTTGGCACATGTGGCAGCTTATCCCTGGGCGGCATGTTCAGATTCATGGAAATCCAGCAGGCTGCCGGCCCCAAAGGGCCGAGGGCCTACCTGGTACTGACAAAGGCTTCTGCCCGGGAAAACAATACTCAGAACACCACTTTCCTGGTCCCAGTTTGCAGAGCTCCATGGGCACTCTCAAAGCAGCCCGAGTTGGCACAGGTGGCAGCTTATCCCTGGGCAGCATCTTGATATTCGTGGAAATCCAGCAGGCAGACTGCCCATAAGGAACAAGGGCATACCTGGTACTGAGAGAGGCTTCTTCCCGGGAAAACAAAACCCACAACCCTGCGTTCCTGGTCTCAGTTTGCAGAGCTCCGTGGGCACCCTCATAGCAGCAGGAGTTGGCCCAAGTGGCAGCTGGTCCCTGGGCAGCATCTTGATATTCGTGGAAATCCAGCCGGCAGCCTGCCCCTGAGGAACAAGGACTCTCCTGGTACTGACAAAGGCTTCTGCCCGGGGAAAGAAAACCCACCACCCCATGTTCCACATCTCAGTTTGCAGAGCTCCATGGGCACTCTCAAAGCAGCCCAAGTTGGCACAGGTGGCAGCTTGTCCCTGGGCGGCATCTTGATATTCGTGGAAATCCAGCAGGCAGCCGGCCCCCAAGGGCCAAGGGCCGACCTGGTACTGACAAAGGCTTCTGCCAGGGGAAACAAAACCCAGCACCCCACGTTTCTGGTCTCAGTTTGCAGAGCTCCATGGGCACCCTCAAAGCAGCCCGAGTTGGCACAGGTGGCAGCTTGTCCCTGGGCAGCATCTTGATATTCGTGGAAATCCAGCAGGCAGTCGGCCCTGAAATTCTGAGGGCCTACCTGGTACTGACAAATGCTTCTGCCCGGGGAAAGAAAACTCACCAACGCACGTTCCTGGTCTCACTTTGCAGAGCTCCAAGGGCACTCTCAAAGCAGCGCGAGTTGGCACAGGTGGCAGCTTGTCCTTTGGCAGCATCTTGATATTCATGGAAATCCAGCAGGCTGCCTGCCCCTAAGGAACAAGGGCCTACCTGGTACTGAGAGAGGCTTCTGCCCGGGAAAACAAAACCCACAACCCTACGTTCCTGGTCTCAGTTTGCAGAGCTCCGTGGGCACCCTCAAAGCAGCGCGAGTTAGCACAAGTGGCAGCTTGTCCCTGGGCAGCATCTTGATATTCGTGGAAATCCAGGAGGCAGCGGGCCCTGAATTACGAGAGCCTACCTGGTACTGCAAATGCTTCTGCCCGGGGAAACAAAACTCACCAAGGCAAGTTCCTGGTCTCACTTTGCAGAGCTCCGTGGGCACCCTCAAAGCAGCGCGAGTTAGCACAAGTGGAAGCTTGTCCCTGGGCAGCATCTTGATATTCGTGGAAATCCAGGAGGCAGCCGGCCCTGAATTACGAGAGCCTACCTGGTACTGACAAATGCTTCTGCCCGGGGAAACAAAACTCACCAAGGCAAGTTCCTGGTCTCACTTTGCAGAGCTCCATGGGCACTCTCAAAGCAGCCCGAGTTGGCACAGGTGGCAGCTTGTCCCTGGGTGGCATCTTGATATGCGTGGAAATCCAGCAGGCAGACTGCCTCTAAGGGCTGAGGGCCTACTTGGTACTGACAAAGGCTTCTGCCCTGGAAAACAAAACCCATAACCCCACATACTTTCTGTCAGTTTGAAGAGCTCTGTGGGCACTCTCAAAGCAGCCCGAGTTGGCACAGGTGGCAGCTTGTCCCTGGGCGGCATCTTGATATTCGTGGAAATCCTGCAGGCAGCTGGCCCCAAAGGGCCAACGGCCTACCTGGTACTGACAAAGGCTTCTGCCCGGGAAAACAAAACTCAGAACACCACGTTTCTGGTCTCAGTTTGCAGAGCACCATGGGCACTCTCATAGCAGCGCGAGTTGGCACAGGTGGCAGCTTGTCCCTGGGCAGCATCTTGATATTCGTGGAAATCCAGCAGGCTGCCTGCCCTTAAGGACCGAGGGCCTACCTGGCACTGCAAATGCTTCTGCCCGGAGAAACAAAACTCAGCAACCCAGGTTCATGGTCTCAGTTTGCAGAGCTCCGTGGGCACTCTCAAAGCAGCCGGAGTTGGCACAGGTGGCAGCTTGTCCCTGGGCAGCATCTTGATATTCGTGGAAATCTTGCTGCCAGCATGCACCTAAGGAACAAGGGCATACCTGGTACTGAGAGAGGCTTCTGCCCGGGAAAACAAAACCCACAACCCTACGTTCCTGGTCTCAGTTTGCAGAGCTCCGTGGGCACCCTCATAGCAGCGCGAGTTGGCCCAAGTGGCAGCTGGCCCCTGGGCAGCATCTTGATATTCGTGGAAATCCAGCCGGCAGCCTGCCCCTGAGGAACAAGGACCCTCCTGGTACTGACAAAGGCTCCTGCCCGGGGAAAGAAAACCCACCACCCCATGTTCCACATCTCAGTTTGCAGAGCTCCATGGGAACTCTCAAAGCAGCCCAAGTTGGCACAGGTGGCAGCTTGTCCCTGGGCGGCATCTTGATATTTGTGGAAATCCTGCAGGCAGCCGGCCCCCAAGGGCCAAGGGCCGACCTGGTACTGACAAAGGCTTCTGCCAGGGGAAACAAAACCCAGCACCCCACGTTTCTGGTCTGAGTTTGCAGAGCTCCATGGGCACCCTCAAAGCAGCCCGAGTTGGCACAGGTGGCAGCTTGTCCCTGGGCAGCATCTTGATATTCGTGGAAATCCAGCAGGCAGTCGGCCCTGAAATTCCGAGGGCCTACCTGGTACTGACAAATGCTTCTGCCCGGGGAAACAAAACTCACCAACGCACGTTCCTGGTCTCACTTTGCAGAACTCCAAGGGCACTCTCAAAGCAGCGCGAGTTGGCACAGGTGGCAGCTTGTCCTTTGGCAGCATCTTGATATTCATGGAAATCCAGCAGGCTGCCTGCCCTTAACGACCAAGGGCCTACCTGGCACTGCAAATGCTTCTGCCCGGAGAAACAAAACTCAGCACCCCAGGTTCATGGTCTCAGTTTGCAGGGCTCCATGGGCACTCTCAAAGCAGCCCGAGTTGGCACAGGTGGCAGCTTGTCCCTGGGCAGCATCTTGATATTCGTGGAAATCTTGCTGCCAGCCTGCCCCTAAGGAACAAGGGCCTACCTGGCACTGAGAGAGGCTTCTGCCCGGGAAAACAAAACCCACAATCCTACGTTCCTGGTCTCAGTTTGCAGAGCTCCGTGGGCACCCTCAAAGCAGCGCGAGTTGGCACAAGTGGCAGCTTGTCCCTGGGCAGCATCTTGATATTCGTGGAAATCCAGCAGGCAGCCTGCCCCTGATGAACAAGGGCCCTCCTGGTACTGACAAAGGCTTCTGCCCGGGAAAACAAAACCCACAACCCCACGTTCCACATCTCAGTTTGCAGAGCTCCATGGGCACCCTCAAAGCAGCCCGAGTTGGCACAGGTGGCAGCTTGTCCCTGGGCAGCATCTTGATATTCGTGGAAATCCAGCAGGCAGTCGGCCCTGAAATTCCGAGGGCCTACCTGGTACTGACAAATGCT
This sequence comes from Motacilla alba alba, assembly GCF_015832195.1. Lineage (NCBI taxonomy): Eukaryota > Metazoa > Chordata > Aves > Passeriformes > Motacillidae > Motacilla > Motacilla alba. The sequence goes on along the minus strand of NW_024037298.1, from coordinate 56,218 downwards.
TCTGCCCGGGGAAACAAAACTCACCAAGGCAAGTTCCTGGTCTCACTTTGCAGAGCTCCGTGGGCACCCTCAAAGCAGCCCGAGTTGGCACAAGTGGAAGCTTGTCCCTGGGCAGCATCTTGATATTCGTGGAAATCCAGGAGTCAGCCGGCCCTGAATTACGAGAGCCTACCTGGTACTGCAAATGCTTCTGCCCGGGGAAACAAAACTCACCAAGGCAAGTTCCTGGTCTCACTTTGCAGAGCTCCATGGGCACTCTCAAAGCAGCCCGAGTTGGCACAGGTGGCAGCTTGTCCCTGGGTGGCATCCTGATATGCGTGGAAATCCAGCAGGCAGACTGCCTCTAAGGGCTGAGGGCCTACTTGGTACTGACAAAGGCTTCTGCCCTGGAAAACAAAACCCATAACCCCACATACTTTCTCTCAGTTTGAAGAGCTCTGTGGGCACTCTCAAAGCAGCCCGAGTTGGCACAGGTGGCAGCTTGCCCCTGGGCGGCATCTTGATATTCGTGGAAATCCTGCAGGCAGCTGGCCCCAAAGGGCCAACGGCCTACCTGGTACTGACAAAGGCTTCTGCCCGGGAAAACAAAACTCAGAACACCACGTTTCTGGTCTCAGTTTGCAGAGCACCATGGGCACTCTCAAAGCAGCGTGAGTTGGCACAGGTGGCAGCTTGTCCCTGGGCAGCATCTTGATATTCGTGGAAATCCAGCAGGCTGCCTGCCCTTAAGGAACAAGGGCCTACCTGGCACTTCAAATGCTTCTGCCCGGAGAAACAAAACTCAGCAACCCAGGTTCATGGTCTCAGTTTGCAGAGCTCCATGGGCACTCTCAAAGCAGCCCGAGTTGGCACAGGTGGCAGCTTGTCCCTGGGCAGCATCTTGATATTCGTGGAAATCTTGCTGCCAGCCTGCCCCTAAGGAACAAGGGCCTACCTGGTACTGACAAAGGCTTCTGCCCGGGAAAACAAAACCCACAACCCTACGTTCCTGGTCTCAGTTTGCAGAGCTCCGTGGGCACCCTCAAAGCAGCCCGAGTTGGCACAGGTGGCAGCTTGTCCCTGGGCAGCATCTTGATATTCGTGGAAATCCTGCAGGCTGCCAGCCCTTAAAGTCCAAGGGCCTACCTGGCACTGCAAATGTTTCTGCCCAGAGAAACAAAACTCAGTACCTCACGTTAATGGTCCCAGTTTGCAGAGCTCCATGGGAACTCTCAAAGCAGCCCGAGTTGGCACAGGTGGCAGCTTGTCCCTGGGCAGCATCTTGATATTCGTGGAAATCTTGCTGCCAGCCTGCCCCTAAGGAACAAGGGCCTACCTGGTACTGAGAGAGGCTTCTGCCCGGGAAAACAAAACCCACAACCCTACGTTCCTGGTCTCAGTTTGCAGAGCTCCGTGGGCACCCTCAAAGCAGCGCGAGTTGGCACAAATGGAAGCTTGTCCCTGGGCAGCATCTTGATATTCGTGGAAATCCAGGAGGCAGCCGGCCCTGAATTACGAGAGCCTACCTGGTACTGCAAATGCTTCTGCCCGGGGAAACAAAACGCAGCACCCCACGTTCCTGGTCTCACTTTGCAGAGCTCCATGGGCACTCTCAAAGCAGCCCGAGTTGGCACAGGTGGCAGCTTGTCCCTTGGTGGCATCTTGATATGCGTGGAAATCCAGCAGGCAGCTGGCCCCAAAGGGCCAATGGCCTACCTGGTACTGACAAAGGCTTCTGCCCGGGAAAACAAAACTCAGAACACCACGTTTCTGGTCTCAGTTTGCAGAGCACCATGGGCACTCTCAAAGCAGCGCGAGTTGGCACAGGTGGCAGCTTGTCCCTGGGCAGCATCTTGATATTCGTGGAAATCCAGCAGGCTGCCTGCACTTAAGGACCGAGGGCCTTCCTGGAACTTCAAATGCTTCTGCCCGGAGAAACAAAACTCAGCAACACAGGTTCATGGTCTCAGTTTGCAGAGCTCCGTAGGCACTCTCAAAGCAGCGCGAGTTGGCACAAGTGGCAGCTTGTCCCTGGGCAGCATCTTGATATTCGTGGAAATCCAGCGGGCAGCCTGCCCCTGAGGAACAAGGGCCCTCCTGGTACTGACAAAGGCTTCTGCCCGGGAAAACAAAAGCCATAACCCCACGTTCCACATCTCAGTTTGCAGAGCACCGTGGGCACTCTCAAAGCAGCCCGAGTTGGCACAGGTGGCAGCTTGTCCCTGGGCAGCATCTTGATATTCGTGGAAATCCTGCAGGCAGCCGGCCCCCAAGGGCCAAGGGCCGACCTGGTACTGACAAAGGCTTCTGCCAGGGGAAACAAAACCCAGCACCCCACGTTTCTGGTCTCAGTTTGCAGAGCTCCGTGGGCACCCTCAAAGCAGCCCGAGTTGCCACAGGTGGCAGCTTGTCCCTGGGCAGCATCTTGATATTCGTGGAAATCCTGCAGGCAGCCGGCCCTGAATTACGAGAGCCTACCTGGTACTGCAAATGCTTCTGCCCGGGGAAACAAAACTCACCAAGGCAAGTTCCTGGTCTCACTTTGCAGAGCTCCATGGGCACTCTCAAAGCAGCCCGAGTTGGCACAGGTGGCAGCTTGTCCCTGGGTGGCATCTTGATATTCGTGGAAATCCAGCAGGCAGACTGCCTCTAAGGGCTGAGGGCCTACTTGGTACTGACAAAGGCTTCTGCCCTGGAAAACAAAACCCATAACCCCACATACTTTCTCTCAGTTTGAAGAGCTCTGTGGGCACTCTCAAAGCAGCCCGAGTTGCCACAGGTGGCAGCTTGTCCCTGGGCGGCATCTTGATATTCGTGGAAATCCTGCAGGCAGCTGGCCCCAAAGGGCCAACGGCCTACCTGGTACTGACAAAGGCTTCTGCCCGGGAAAACAAAACTCAGAACACCACGTTTCTGGTCTCAGTTTGCAGAGCACCATGGGCACTCTCAAAGCAGCGCGAGTTGGCACAGGTGGCAGCTTGTCCCTGGGCAGCATCTTGATATTCGTGGAAATCCAGCAGGCTGCCTGCCCTTAAGGACCGAGGGCCTACCTGGCACTGCAAATGCTTCTGCCCGGAGAAACAAAACTCAGCAACCCAGGTTCATGGTCTCAGTTTGCAGAGCTCCGTGGGCACTCTCAAAGCAGCCGGAGTTGGCACAGGTGGCAGCTTGTCCCTGGGCAGCATCTTGATATTCGTGGAAATCTTGCTGCCAGCATGCACCTAAGGAACAAGGGCATACCTGGTACTGAGAGAGGCTTCTGCCCGGGAAAACAAAACCCACAACCCTACGTTCCTGGTCTCAGTTTGCAGAGCTCCGTGGGCACCCTCATAGCAGCGCGAGTTGGCCCAAGTGGCAGCTGGTCCCTGGGCAGCATCTTGATATTCGTGGAAATCCAGCCGGCAGCCTGCCCCTGAGGAACAAGGACCCTCCTGGTACTGACAAAGGCTCCTGCCCGGGGAAAGAAAACCCACCACCCCATGTTCCACGTCTCAGTTTGCAGAGCTCCATGGGAACTCTCAAAGCAGCCCAAGTTGGCACAGGTGGCAGCTTGTCCCTGGGCGGCATCTTGATATTTGTGGAAATCCTGCAGGCAGCCGGCCCCCAAGGGCCAAGGGCCGACCTGGTACTGACAAAGGCTTCTGCCAGGGGAAACAAAACCCAGCACCCCACGTTTCTGGTCTCAGTTTGCAGAGCTCCATGGGCACCCTCAAAGCAGCCCGAGTTGGCACAGGTGGCAGCTTGTCCCTGGGCAGCATCTTGATATTCGTGGAAATCCAGCAGGCAGTCGGCCCTGAAATTCCGAGGGCCTACCTGGTACTGACAAATGCTTCTGCCCGGGGAAACAAAACTCACCAACGCACGTTCCTGGTCTCACTTTGCAGAGCTCCAAGGGCACTCTCAAAGCAGCGCGAGTTGGCACAGGTGGCAGCTTGTCCTTTGGCAGCATCTTGATATTCATGGAAATCCAGCAGGCTGCCTGCCCTTAACGACCAAGGGCCTACCTGGCACTGCAAATGCTTCTGCCCGGAGAAACAAAACTCAGCACCCCAGGTTCATGGTCTCAGTTTGCAGAGCTCCATGGGCACTCTCAAAGCAGCCCGAGTTGGCACAGGTGGCAGCTTGTCCCTGGGCAGCATCTTGATATTCGTGGAAATCTTGCTGCCAGCCTGCCCCTAAGGAACAAGGGCCTACCTGGCACTGAGAGAGGCTTCTGCCCGGGAAAACAAAACCCACAATCCTACGTTCCTGGTCTCAGTTTGCAGAGCTCCGTGGGCACCCTCAAAGCAGCGCGAGTTGGCACAAGTGGCAGCTTGTCCCTGGGCAGCATCTTGATATTCGTGGAAATCCAGCAGGCAGCCTGCCCCTGATGAACAAGGACCCTCCTGGTACTGACAAAGGCTTCTGCCCGGGAAAACAAAACCCACAACCCCACGTTCCACATCTCAGTTTGCAGAGCTCCATGGGCACCCTCAAAGCAGCCCGAGTTGGCACAGGTGGCAGCTTGTCCCTGGGCAGCATCTTGATATTCGTGGAAATCCAGCAGGCAGTCGGCCCTGAAATTCCGAGGGCCTACCTGGTACTGACAAAGGCTTCTGCCCGGGGAAACAAAACTCACCAAGGCAAGTTCCTGGTCTCACTTTGCAGAGCTCCGTGGGCACCCTCAAAGCAGCGCGAGTTAGCACAAGTGGAAGCTTGTCCCTGGGCAGCATCTTGATATTCGTGGAAATCCAGGAGTCAGCCGGCCCTGAATTACGAGAGCCTACCTGGTACTGCAAATGCTTCTGCCCGGGGAAACAAAACTCACCAAGGCAAGTTCCTGGTCTCACTTTGCAGAGCTCCATGGGCACTCTCAAAGCAGCCCGAGTTGGCACAGGTGGCAGCTTGTCCCTGGGTGGCATCTTGATATGCGTGGAAATCCAGCAGGCAGACTGCCTCTAAGGGCTGAGGGCCTACTTGGTACTGACAAAGGCTTCTGCCCTGGAAGACAAAACCCATAACCCCACATACTTTCTCTCAGTTTGAAGAGCTCTGTGGGCACTCTCAAAGCAGCCCGAGTTGGCACAGGTGGCAGCTTGCCCCTGGGCGGCATCTTGATATTCGTGGAAATCCTGCAGGCAGCTGGCCCCAAAGGGCCAACGGCCTACCTGGTACTGACAAAGGCTTCTGCCCGGGAAAACAAAACTCAGAACACCACGTTTCTGGTCTCAGTTTGCAGAGCTCCATGGGCACTCTCAAAGCAGCGCGAGTTGGCACAGGTGGCAGCTTGTCCCTGGGCAGCATCTTGATATTCGTGGAAATCCAGCAGGCTGCCTGCCCTTAAGGAACAAGGGCCTACCTGGCACTTCAAATGCTTCTGCCCGGAGAAACAAAACTCAGCAACCCAGGTTCATGGTCTCAGTTTGCAGAGCTCCATGGGCACTCTCAAAGCAGCCCGAGTTGGCACAGGTGGCAGCTTGTCCCTGGGCAGCATCTTGATATTCGTGGAAATCTTGCTGCCAGCCTGCCCCTAAGGAACAAGGGCCTACCTGGTACTGAGAGAGGCTTCTGCCCGGGAAAACAAAACCCACAACCCTACGTTCCTGGTCTCAGTTTGCAGAGCTCCGTGGGCACCCTCAAAGCAGCCCGAGTTGGCACAGGTGGCAGCTTGTCCCTGGGCAGCATCTTGATATTCGTGGAAATCCTGCAGGCTGCCAGCCCTTAAAGTCCAAGGGCCTACCTGGCACTGCAAATGTTTCTGCCCAGAGAAACAAAACTCAGCACCTCACGTTAATGGTCCCAGTTTGCAGAGCTCCATGGGAACTCTCAAAGCAGCCCGAGTTGGCACAGGTGGCAGCTTGTCCCTGGGCAGCATCTTGATATTCGTGGAAATCTTGCTGCCAGCCTGCGCCTAAGGACCAAGGGCCTACCTGGTACTGAGAGAGGCTTCTGCCCGGGAAAACAAAACCCACAACCCTACGTTCCTGGTCTCAGTTTGCAGAGCTCCGTGGGCACCCTCAAAGCAGCGCGAGTTGGCACAAATGGAAGCTTGTCCCTGGGCAGCATCTTGATATTCGTGGAAATCCAGGAGGCAGCCGGCCCTGAATTACGAGAGCCTACCTGGTACTGCAAATGCTTCTGCCCGGGGAAACAAAACGCAGCACCCCACGTTCCTGGTCTCACTTTGCAGAGCTCCATGGGCACTCTCAAAGCAGCCCGAGTTGGCACAGGTGGCAGCTTGTCCCTTGGTGGCATCTTGATATGCGTGGAAATCCAGCAGGCAGCTGGCCCCAAAGGGCCAATGGCCTACCTGGTACTGACAAAGGCTTCTGCCCGGGAAAACAAAACTCAGAACACCACGTTTCTGGTCTCAGTTTGCAGAGCACCATGGGCACTCTCAAAGCAGCGCGAGTTGGCACAGGTGGCAGCTTGTCCCTGGGCAGCATCTTGATATTCGTGGAAATCCAGCAGGCTGCCTGCCCTTAAGGACCGAGGGCCTACCTGGAACTTCAAATGCTTCTGCCCGGAGAAACAAAACTCAGCAACACAGGTTCATGGTCTCAGTTTGCAGAGCTCCGTAGGCACTCTCAAAGCAGCGCGAGTTGGCACAAGTGGCAGCTTGTCCCTGGGCAGCATCTTGATATTCGTGGAAATCCAGCGGGCAGCCTGCCCCTGAGGAACAAGGGCCCTCCTGGTACTGACAAAGGCTTCTGCCCGGGAAAACAAAAGCCATAACCCCACGTTCCACATCTCAGTTTGCAGAGCACCGTGGGCACTCTCAAAGCAGCCCGAGTTGGCACAGGTGGCAGCTTGTCCCTGGGCAGCATCTTGATATTCGTGGAAATCCTGCAGGCAGCTGGCCCCCAAGGGCCAAGGGCCGACCTGGTACTGACAAAGGCTTCTGCCAGGGGAAACAAAACCCAGCACCCCACGTTTCTGGTCTCAGTTTGCAGAGCTCCGTGGGCACCCTCAAAGCAGCCCGAGTTGCCACAGGTGGCAGCTTGTCCCTGGGCAGCATCTTGATATTCGTGGAAATCCTGCAGGCAGCCGGCCCTGAATTACGAGAGCCTACCTGGTACTGCAAATGCTTCTTCCCGGGGAAACAAAACTCAGCACCTCACGTTAATGGTCCCAGTTTGCAGAGCTCCATGGGCACTCTCAAAGCAGCCCGAGTTGGCACAGGTGGCAGCTTGTCCCTGGGTGGCATCTTGATATGCGTGGAAATCCAGCAGGCAGACTGCCTCTAAGGGCTGAGGGCCTACTTGGTACTGACAAAGGCTTCTGCCCGGGAAAACAAAACCCATAACCCCACATACTTTCTCTCAGTTTGAAGAGCTCTGTGGGCACTCTCAAAGCAGCCCGAGTTGCCACAGGTGGCAGCTTGTCCCTGGGCGGCATCTTGATATTCGTGGAAATCCTGCAGGCAGCTGGCCCCAAAGGGCAAACGGCCTACCTGGTACTGACAAAGGCTTCTGCCCGGGAAAACAAAACTCAGAACACCACGTTTCTGGTCTCAGTTTGCAGAGCACCATGGGCACTCTCAAAGCAGCGCGAGTTGGCACAGGTGGCAGCTTGTCCCTGGGCAGCATCTTGATATTCGTGGAAATCCAGCAGGCTGCCTGCCCTTAAGGACCGAGGGCCTACCTGGCACTGCAAATGCTTCTGCCCGGAGAAACAAAACTCAGCAACCCAGGTTCATGGTCTCAGTTTGCAGAGCTCCGTGGGAACTCTCAAAGCAGCCCGAGTTGGCACAGGTGGCAGCTTGTCCCTGGGCAGCATCTTGATATTCGTGGAAATCTTGCTGCCAGCCTGCACCTAAGGAACAAGGGCATACCTGGTACTGAGAGAGGCTTCTGCCCGGGAAAACAAAACCCACAACCCTACGTTCCTGGTCTCAGTTTGCAGAGCTCCGTGGGCACCCTCATAGCAGCGCGAGTTGGCCCAAGTGGCAGCTTGTCCCTGGGCAGCATCTTGATATTCGTGGAAATCCAGCCGGCAGCCTGCCCCTGAGGAACAAGGACCCTCCTGGTACTGACAAAGGATCCTGCCCGGGGAAAGAAAACCCACCACCCCATGTTCCACATCTCAGTTTGCAGAGCTCCATGGGCACTCTCAAAGCAGCCCGAGTTGGCACAGGTGGCAGCTTGTCCCTGGGCGGCATCTTGATATTTGTGGAAATCCTGCAGGCAGCCGGCCCCCAAGGGCCAAGGGCCGACCTGGTACTGACAAAGGCTTCTGCCAGGGGAAACAAAACCCAGCACCCCACGTTTCTGGTCTCAGTTTGCAGAGCTCCATGGGCACCCTCAAAGCAGCCCGAGTTGGCACAGGTGGCAGCTTGTCCCTGGGCAGCATCTTGATATTCGTGGAAATCCAGCAGGCAGTCGGCCCTGAAATTCCGAGGGCCTACCTGGTACTGACAAATGCTTCTGCCCGGGGAAACAAAACTTACCAACGCACGTTCCTGGTCTCACTTTGCAGAGCTCCAAGGGCACTCTCAAAGCAGCGCGAGTTGGCACAGGTGGCAGCTTGTCCTTTGGCAGCATCTTGATATTCATGGAAATCCAGCAGGCTGCCTGCCCTTAAAGACCAAGGGCCTACCTGGCACTGCAAATGCTTCTGCCCGGAGAAACAAAACTCAGCACCCCAGGTTCATGGTCTCAGTTTGCAGAGCTCCATAGGCACTCTCAAAGCAGCCCGAGTTGGCACAGGTGGCAGCTTGTCCCTGGGCAGCATCTTGATATTCGTGGAAATCTTCCTGCCAGCCTGCCCCTAAGGAACAAGGGCCTACCTGGCATTGAGAGAGGCTTCTGCCCGGGAAAACAAAACCCACAACCCTACGTTCCTGGTCTCAGTTTGCAGAGCTCCGTGGGCACCCTCAAAGCAGCGCGAGTTGGCCCAAGTGGCAGCTTGTCCCTGGGCAGCATCTTGATATTCGTGGAAATTGAGCCGCCAGCCTGCCCCTGATGAACAAGGGCCCTCCTGGTACTGACAAAGGCTTCTGCCCGGGAAAACAAAACCCACAACCCCACGTTCCACATCTCAGTTTGCAGAGCTCCATGGGCACTCTCAAAGCAGCCCGAGTTGGCACAGGTGGCAGCTTTTTCCTGGGCGGCATCTAGATATGCGTGGAAATCCTGCAGGCAGCTGGCCCCCAAGGGCCAAGGGCCGACCTGGTACTGACAAAGGCTTCTGCCAGGGGAAACAAAACCCAGCACCCCACGTTTCTGGTCTCAGTTTGCAGAGCTCCGTGGGCACCCTCAAAGCAGCCCGAGTTGGCACAGGTGGCAGCTTGTCCCTGGGCAGCATCTTGATATTCGTGGAAATCCTGCAGGCTGCCAGCCCTTAAAGACCAAGGGCCTACCTGGCACTGCAAATGTTTCTGCCCAGAGAAACAAAACTCAGCACCTCACGTTAATGGTCCCAGTTTGCAGAGCTCCATGGGAACTCTCAAAGCAGCCCGAGTTGGCACAGGTGGCAGCTTGTCCCTGGGCAGCATCTTGATATTCGTGGAAATCTTGCTGCCAGCCTGCCCCTATGGAACAAGGGCCTACCTGGTACTGAGAGAGGCTTCTGCCCGGGAAAACAAAACCCACAACCCTACGTTCCTGGTCTCCGTTTGCAGAGCTCCGTGGGCACCCTCAAAGCAGCGCGAGTTAGCACAAGTGGAAGCTTGTCCCTGGGCAGCATCTTGATATTCGTGGAAATCCAGAAGGCAGCCGGCCCTGAATTACGAGAGCCTACCTGGTACTGCAAATGCTTCTGCCCGGGGAAACAAAACTCACCAAGGCAAGTTCCTGGTCTCACTTTGCAGAGCTCCGTGGGCACCCTCAAAGCAGCGCGAGTTAGCACAAGTGGAAGCTTGTCCCTGGGCAGCATCTTGATATTCGTGGAAATCCAGGAGTCAGCCGGCCCTGAATTACGAGAGCCTACCTGGTACTGCAAATGCTTCTGCCCGGGGAAACAAAACTCACCAAGGCAAGTTCCTGGTCTTACTTTGCAGAGCTCCATGGGCACTCTCAAAGCAGCCCGAGTTGGCACAGGTGGCAGCTTGTCCCTGGGTGGCATCTTGATATGCGTGGAAATCCAGCAGGCAGACTGCCTCTAAGGGCTGAGGGCCTACTTGGTACTGACAAAGGCTTCTGCCCTGGAAAACAAAACCCATAACCCCACATACTTTCTCTCAGTTTGAAGAGCTCTGTGGGCACTCTCAAAGCAGCCCGAGTTGGCACAGGTGGCAGCTTGTCCCTGGGCGGCATCTTGATATTCGTGGAAATCCTGCAGGCAGCTGGCCCCAAAGGGCCAACGGCCTACCTGGTACTGACAAAGGCTTCTGCCCGGGAAAACAAAACTCAGAACACCACGTTTCTGGTCTCAGTTTGCAGAGCACCATGGGCACTCTCATAGCAGCGCGAGTTGGCACAGGTGGCAGCTTGTCCCTGGGCAGCATCTTGATATTCGTGGAAATCCAGCAGGCTGCCTGCCCTTAAGGAACAAGGGCCTACCTGGCACTGCAAATGCTTCTGCCCGGAGAAACAAAACTCAGCAACCCAGGTTCATGGTCTCAGTTTGCAGAGCTCCATGGGCACTCTCAAAGCAGCCCGAGTTGGCACAGGTGGCAGCTTGTCCCTGGGCAGCATCTTGATATTCGTGGAAATCTTGCTGCCAGCCTGCCCCTAAGGAACAAGGGCCTACCTGGTACTGACAAAGGCTTCTGCCCGGGAAAACAAAACCCACAACCCTACGTTCCTGGTCTCAGTTTGCAGAGCTCCGTGGGCACCCTCAAAGCAGCCCGAGTTGGCACAGGTGGCAGCTTGTCCCTGGGCAGCATCTTGATATTCGTGGAAATCCTGCAGGCTGCCAGCCCTTAAAGTCCAAGGGCCTACCTGGCACTGCAAATGTTTCTGCCCAGAGAAACAAAACTCAGCACCTCACGTTAATGGTCCCAGTTTGCAGAGCTCCATGGGAACTCTCAAAGCAGCGCGAGTTGGCACAGGTGGCAGCTTGTCCCTGGGCAGCATCTTGATATTCGTGGAAATCTTGCTGCCAGCCTGCCCCTAAGGACCAAGGGCCTACCTGGTACTGAGAGAGGCTTCTGCCCGGGAAAACAAAACCCACAACCCTACGTTCCTGGTCTCAGTTTGCAGAGCTCCGTGGGCACCCTCAAAGCAGCGCGAGTTAGCACAAATGGAAGCTTGTCCCTGGGCAGCATCTTGATATTCGTGGAAATCCAGGAGGCAGCCGGCCCTGAATTACGAGAGCCTACCTGGTACTGCAAATGCTTCTGCCCGGGGAAACAAAACGCAGCACCCCACGTTCCTGGTCTCACTTTGCAGAGCTCCATGGGCACTCTCAAAGCAGCCCGAGTTGGCACAGGTGGCAGCTTGTCCCTTGGTGGCATCTTGATATGCGTGGAAATCCAGCAGGCAGACTGCCTCTAAGGGCTGAGGGCCTACTTGGTACTGACAAAGGCTTCTGCCCGGGAAAACAAAACCCATAACCCCACATACTTTCTCTCAGTTTGAAGAGCTCTGTGGGCACTCTCAAAGCAGCCCGAGTTGGCACAGGTGGCAGCTTGTCCCTGGGCGGCATCTTGATATTTGTGGAAATCCTGCAGGCAGCTGGCCCCAAAGGGCCAATGGCCTACCTGGTACAGACAAAGGCTTCTGCCCGGGAAAACAAAACTCAGAACACCACGTTTCTGGTCTCAGTTTGCAGAGCACCATGGGCACTCTCAAAGCAGCGCGAGTTGGCACAGGTGGCAGCTTGTCCCTGGGCAGCATCTTGATATTCGTGGAAATCCAGCAGGCTGCCTGCCCTTAAGGACCGAGGGCCTACCTGGAACTTCAAATGCTTCTGCCCGGAAAAACAAAACTCAGCACCCCAGGTTCATGGTCTCAGTTTGCAGAGCTCCGTAGGCACTCTCAAAGCAGCGCGAGTTGGCACAAGTGGCAGCTTGTCCCTGGGCAGCATCTTGATATTCGTGGAAATCCAGCGGGCAGCCTGCCCCTGAGGAACAAGGGCCCTCCTGGTACTGACAAAGGCTTCTGCCCGGGAAAACAAAAGCCATAACCCCACGTTCCACATCTCAGTTTGCAGAGCACCGTGGGCACTCTCAAAGCAGCCCGAGTTGGCACAGGTGGCAGCTTGTCCCTGGGCAGCATCTTGATATTCGTGGAAATCCTGCAGGCAGCCGGCCCCCAAGGGCCAAGGGCCGACCTGGTACTGACAAAGGCTTCTGCCAGGGGAAACTAAACCCAGCACCCCACGTTTCTGGTCTCAGTTTGCAGAGCTCCGTGGGCACCCTCAAAGCAGCCCGAGTTGGCACAGGTGGCAGCTTGTCCCTGGGCAGCATCTTGATATTCGTGGAAATCCTGCAGGCTGCCAGCCCTTAAAGACCAAGGGCCTACCTGGCACTGCAAATGTTTCTGCCCTGGCAAACAAAACTCAGCACCTCACGTTAATGGTCCCAGTTTGCAGAGCTCCATGGGCACTCTCAAAGCAGCCCGAGTTGGCACAGGTGGCAGCTTGTCCCTGGGCAGCATCTTGATATTCGTGGAAATCTTGCTGCCAGCCTGCACCTAAGGAACAAGGGCCTACCTGGTACTGAGAGAGGCTTCTGCCCGGGAAAACAAAACCCACAACCCTACGTTCCTGGTCTCAGTTTGCAGAGCTCCGTGGGCACCCTCAAAGCAGCGCGAGTTGGCACAAGTGGAAGCTGGTCCCTGGGCAGCATCTTGATATTCGTGGAAATCCAGCAGGCAGCCGGCCCTGAATTACGAGAGCCTACCTGGTACTGCAAATGCTTCTGCCCAGGGAAACAAAACTCACCAAGGCAAGTTCCTGGTCTCACTTTGCAGAGCTCCATGGGCACTCTCAAAGCAGCCCGAGTTGGCACAGGTGGCAGCTTGTCCCCAGTGGCATCTTGATATGCGTGGAAATCCAGCAGGCAGACTGCCGCTAAGGGCTGAGGGCCTACTTGGTACTGACAAAGGCTTCTGCCCTGGAAAACAAAACCCATAACCCCACATACTTTCTGTCAGTTTGAAGAGCTCTGTGGGCACTCTCAAAGCAGCCCGAGTTGCCACAGGTGGCAGCTTGTCCCTGGGCAGCATCTTGATATTCGTGGAAATCCTGCAGGCAGCTGGCCCCCAAGGGCCAACGGCCTACCTGGTACTGACAAAGGCTTCTGCCCGGGAAAACAAAACTCAGAACACCACTTTCCTGGTCTCAGTTTGCAGAGCACCATGGGCACTCTCAAAGCAGCCCGAGTTGGCACAGGTGGCAGCTTGTCCCTGGGCGGCAACTTGATATTTGTGGAAATCCTGCAGTGCAGCCGGCCCCCAAAGGGCCGAGGGCCGACCTGGTACTGACAAATGCTTCTGCCAGGGGAAACAAAACCCAGCAAACCCACGTTTCTGGTCTCAGTTTGCAGAGCTCCATGGGCACCCTCAAAGCAGCCCGAGTTGGCACAGGTGGCAGCTTATCCCTGGGCAGCATCTTGATATTCGTGGAAATCCAGCAGGCAGTCTGTCCTAAAACAAGGGCCTACCTGGTACTGACAAATGCTTCTGCCCTGGGAAACAAAACTTAGCAACCCACGTTTCTGGTCTCACTTTGCAGAGCTCCATGGGCACTCTCAAAGCAGCGCGAGTTGGCACAGGTGGCAGCTTGTCCCTTGGCAGCATCTTGATATTCGTGGAAATCCAGCAGGCTGCCTGCCCTTAAAGACCAAGGGCCTACCTGGCACTGCAAATGCTTCTGCCCGGAGAAACAAAACTCAGCACCCCAGGTTCATGGTCTCAGTTTGCAGAGCTCCATAGGCACTCTCAAAGCAGCCCGAGTTGGCACAGGTGGCAGCTTGTCCCTGGGCAGCATCTTGATATTCGTGGAAATCTTCCTGCCAGGCTGTCCCTAAGGAACAAGGGCCTACCTGGCACTGAGAGAGGCTTCTGCCCGGGAAAACATAACCCACAACCCTACGTTCCTGGTCTCAGTTTGCAGAGCTCCGTGGGCACCCTCAAAGCAGCGCGAGTTGGCACAAGTTGCAGCTTGTCCCTGGGCAGCATCTTGATATTCGTGGAAATTGAGCCGCCAGCCTGCCCCTGATGAACAAGGGCCCTCCTGGTACTGACAAAGGCTTCTGCCCCGGAAAACAAAACCCACCACCCCACGTTCCACATCTCAGTTTGCAGAGCTCCATGGGCACTCTCAAAGCAGCCCGAGTTGGCACAGGTGGCAGCTTTTTCCTGGGCGGCATCTAGATATGCGTGGAAATCCTGCAGGCAGCTGGCCCCCAAGGGCCAAGGGCCGACCTGGTACTGACAAAGGCTTCTGCCAGGGGAAACAAAACCCAGCACCCCACGTTTCTGGTCTCAGTTTGCAGAGCTCCGTGGGCACCCTCAAAGCAGCCCGAGTTGGCACAGGTGGCAGCTTGTCCCTGGGCAGCATCTTGATATTCGTGGAAATCCTGCAGGCTGCCAGCCCTTAAAGACCAAGGGCCTACCTGGCACTTCAAATGTTTCTGCCCAGAGAAACAAAACTCAGCACCTCACGTTAATGGTCCCAGTTTGCAGAGCTCCATGGGAACTCTCAAAGCAGCCCGAGTTGGCACAGGTGGCAGCTTGTCCCTGGGCAGCATCTTGATATTCGTGGAAATCTTGCTGCCAGCCTGCCCCTATGGAACAAGGGCCTACCTGGTACTGAGAGAGGCTTCTGCCCGGGAAAACAAAACCCACAACCCTACGTTCCTGGTCTCAGTTTGCAGAGCTCCGTGGGCACCCTCAAAGCAGCGCGAGTTAGCACAAGTGGAAGCTTGTCCCTGGGCAGCATCTTGATATTCGTGGAAATCCAGAAGGCAGCCGGCCCTGAATTACGAGAGCCTACCTGGTACTGCAAATGCTTCTGCCCGGGGAAACAAAACTCACCAAGGCAAGTTCCTGGTCTCACTTTGCAGAGCTCCGTGGGCACCCTCAAAGCAGCGCGAGTTAGCACAAGTGGAAGCTTGTCCCTGGGCAGCATCTTGATATTCGTGGAAATCCAGGAGTCAGCCGGCCCTGAATTACGAGAGCCTACCTGGTACTGCAAATGCTTCTGCCCGGGGAAACAAAACTCACCAAGGCAAGTTCCTGGTCTTACTTTGCAGAGCTCCATGGGCACTCTCAAAGCAGCCCGAGTTGGCACAGGTGGCAGCTTGTCCCTGGGTGGCATCTTGATATGCGTGGAAATCCAGCAGGCAGACTGCCTCTAAGGGCTGAGGGCCTACTTGGTACTGACAAAGGCTTCTGCCCTGGAAAACAAAACCCATAACCCCACATACTTTCTCTCAGTTTGAAGAGCTCTGTGGGCACTCTCAAAGCAGCCCGAGTTGGCACAGGTGGCAGCTTGTCCCTGGGCGGCATCTTGATATTCGTGGAAATCCTGCAGGCAGCTGGCCCCAAAGGGCCAACGGCCTACCTGGTACTGACAAAGGCTTCTGCCCGGGAAAACAAAACTCAGAACACCACGTTTCTGGTCTCAGTTTGCAGAGCACCATGGGCACTCTCATAGCAGCGCGAGTTGGCACAGGTGGCAGCTTGTCCCTGGGCAGCATCTTGATATTCGTGGAAATCCAGCAGGCTGCCTGCCCTTAAGGAACAAGGGCCTACCTGGCACTGCAAATGCTTCTGCCCGGAGAAACAAAACTCAGCAACCCAGGTTCATGGTCTCAGTTTGCAGAGCTCCATGGGCACTCTCAAAGCAGCCCGAGTTGGCACAGGTGGCAGCTTGTCCCTGGGCAGCATCTTGATATTCGTGGAAATATTGCTGCCAGCCTGCCCCTAAGGAACAAGGGCCTACCTGGTACTGACAAGGCTTCTGCCTGGGAAAACAAAACCCACAACCCTACGGCTTCTGCCCGGGAAAACAAAACCCACAACCCTACGTTCCTGGTCTCAGTTTGCAGAGCTCCGTGGGCACCCTCAAAGCAGCCCGAGTTGGCACAGGTGGCAGCTTGTCCCTGGGCAGCATCTTGATATTCGTGGAAATCCTGCAGGCTGCCAGCCCTTAAAGTCCAAGGGCCTACCTGGCACTGCAAATGTTTCTGCCCAGAGAAACAAAACTCAGCACCTCACGTTAATGGTCCCAGTTTGCAGAGCTCCATGGGAACTCTCAAAGCAGCGCGAGTTGGCACAGGTGGCAGCTTGTCCCTGGGCAGCATCTTGATATTCGTGGAAATCTTGCTGCCAGCCTGCCCCTAAGGACCAAGGGCCTACCTGGTACTGAGAGAGGCTTCTGCCCGGGGAAAACAAAACCCACAACCCTACGTTCCTGGTCTCAGTTTGCAGAGCTCCGTGGGCACCCTCAAAGCAGCGCGAGTTAGCACAAATGGAAGCTTGTCCCTGGGCAGCATCTTGATATTCGTGGAAATCCAGGAGGCAGCCGGCCCTGAATTACGAGAGCCTACCTGGTACTGCAAATGCTTCTGCCCGGGGAAACAAAACGCAGCACCCCACGTTCCTGGTCTCACTTTGCAGAGCTCCATGGGCACTCTCAAAGCAGCCCGAGTTGGCACAGGTGGCAGCTTGTCCCTTGGTGGCATCTTGATATGCGTGGAAATCCAGCAGGCAGACTGCCTCTAAGGGCTGAGGGCCTACTTGGTACTGACAAAGGCTTCTGCCCGGGAAAACAAAACCCATAACCCCACATACTTTCTCTCAGTTTGAAGAGCTCTGTGGGCACTCTCAAAGCAGCCCGAGTTGGCACAGGTGGCAGCTTGTCCCTGGGCGGCATCTTGATATTTGTGGAAATCCTGCAGGCAGCTGGCCCCAAAGGGCCAATGGCCTACCTGGTACAGACAAAGGCTTCTGCCCGGGAAAACAAAACTCAGAACACCACGTTTCTGGTCTCAGTTTGCAGAGCACCATGGGCACTCTCAAAGCAGCGCGAGTTGGCACAGGTGGCAGCTTGTCCCTGGGCAGCATCTTGATATTCGTGGAAATCCAGCAGGCTGCCTGCCCTTAAGGACCGAGGGCCTACCTGGAACTTCAAATGCTTCTGCCCGGAAAAACAAAACTCAGCACCCCAGGTTCATGGTCTCAGTTTGCAGAGCTCCGTAGGCACTCTCAAAGCAGCGCGAGTTGGCACAAGTGGCAGCTTGTCCCTGGGCAGCATCTTGATATTCGTGGAAATCCAGCGGGCAGCCTGCCCCTGAGGAACAAGGGCCCTCCTGGTACTGACAAAGGCTTCTGCCCGGGAAAACAAAAGCCATAACCCCACGTTCCACATCTCAGTTTGCAGAGCACCGTGGGCACTCTCAAAGCAGCCCGAGTTGGCACAGGTGGCAGCTTGTCCCTGGGCAGCATCTTGATATTCGTGGAAATCCTGCAGGCAGCCGGCCCCCAAGGGCCAAGGGCCGACCTGGTACTGACAAAGGCTTCTGCCAGGGGAAACTAAACCCAGCACCCCACGTTTCTGGTCTCAGTTTGCAGAGCTCCGTGGGCACCCTCAAAGCAGCCCGAGTTGGCACAGGTGGCAGCTTGTCCCTGGGCAGCATCTTGATATTCGTGGAAATCCTGCAGGCTGCCAGCCCTTAAAGACCAAGGGCCTACCTGGCACTGCAAATGTTTCTGCCCTGGCAAACAAAACTCAGCACCTCACGTTAATGGTCCCAGTTTGCAGAGCTCCATGGGCACTCTCAAAGCAGCCCGAGTTGGCACAGGTGGCAGCTTGTCCCTGGGCAGCATCTTGATATTCGTGGAAATCTTGCTGCCAGCCTGCACCTAAGGAACAAGGGCCTACCTGGTACTGAGAGAGGCTTCTGCCCGGGAAAACAAAACCCACAACCCTACGTTCCTGGTCTCAGTTTGCAGAGCTCCGTGGGCACCCTCAAAGCAGCGCGAGTTGGCACAAGTGGAAGCTGGTCCCTGGGCAGCATCTTGATATTCGTGGAAATCCAGCAGGCAGCCGGCCCTGAATTACGAGAGCCTACCTGGTACTGCAAATGCTTCTGCCCAGGGAAACAAAACTCACCAAGGCAAGTTCCTGGTCTCACTTTGCAGAGCTCCATGGGCACTCTCAAAGCAGCCCGAGTTGGCACAGGTGGCAGCTTGTCCCCAGTGGCATCTTGATATGCGTGGAAATCCAGCAGGCAGACTGCCGCTAAGGGCTGAGGGCCTACTTGGTACTGACAAAGGCTTCTGCCCTGGAAAACAAAACCCATAACCCCACATACTTTCTGTCAGTTTGAAGAGCTCTGTGGGCACTCTCAAAGCAGCCCGAGTTGCCACAGGTGGCAGCTTGTCCCTGGGCAGCATCTTGATATTCGTGGAAATCCTGCAGGCAGCTGGCCCCCAAGGGCCAACGGCCTACCTGGTACTGACAAAGGCTTCTGCCCGGGAAAACAAAACTCAGAACACCACTTTCCTGGTCTCAGTTTGCAGAGCACCATGGGCACTCTCAAAGCAGCGCGAGTTGGCACAGGTGGCAGCTTGTCCCTGGGCGGAAACTTGATTTTCGTGGAAATCCTCGTGCCAGCCTCCCCCAAAGGGCCGAGGGCCTACCTGGTCCTGTAAATGTTTCTGCCCGGGAAAAGAAAACCCACAAACCCACGTTCCTGGTCTCAGTTTGAAGAACTCCGTGGGCACACTCAAAGCAGCCCGAGTTGGCACAGGTGGCAGAATATCCCTGGGCAGCATCTTGATATTCGTGGAAATCTTGCTGCCAGGCTGTCCCTAAGGAACAAGGGCCTACTTGGTACTGACAAAGGCTTCTGCCCTGGAAAACAAAACCCAGCACCCCACGTTTCTGGTCTCAGTTTGCAGAGCAACATGGGCACTCTCAAAGCAGCGCGAGTTGGCACAGGTGGCAGCTTGTCCCTGGGCAGCATCTTGATATTCGTGGAAATCCAGCAGGCTGCCTGCCCTTAAGGACCGAGGGCCTACCTGGCACTTCAAATGCTTCTGCCCGGAGAAACAAAGCTCAGCACCCCAGGTTCATGGTCTCAGTTTGCAGAGCACCATGGGCACTCTCAAAGCAGCCCGAGTTGGCACAGGTGGCAGCTTGTCCCTGGGCAGCATCTTGATATTCGTGGAAATCTTGCTGCCAGGCTGTCCCTAGGGAACAAGGGCCTACCTGGTACTGAGAGAGGCTTCTGCCCGGGAAAACATAACCCACAACCCTACGTTCCTGGTCTCAGTTTGCAGAGCTCCGTGGGCACCCTCAAAGCACCGCGAGTTTGCACAAGTTGCAGTTTGTCCCTGGGCAGCATCTTGATATTCGTGGAAATCCAGCCGGCAGCCTGCCCCTGATGAACAAGGGCCCTCCTGGTACTGACAAAGGCTTCTGCCCCTGAAAACAAAACCCACCACCCCACGTTCCTGGTCTCAGTTTGCAGAGCTCCATGGGCACTCTCAAAGCAGCCCGAGTTGGCACAGGTGGCAGTTTGTCCCTGGGCGGCATCTTGATATTCGTGGAAATCCTGCAGGCAGCCGGCCCCCAAGGGCCAAGGGCCTACCTGGTACTGACAAAGGCTTCTGCTCTGGAAAACAAAACCCAGCACCCCACGTTTCTGGTCTCAGTTTGCAGAGCACCATGGGCACTCTCAAAGCAGCGCGAGTTGGCACAGGTGGCAGCTTGTCCTTTGGCAGCATCTTGATATTCATGGAAATCCAGCAGGCTGCCTGCCCTTAAAGACCAAGGGCCTACCTGGCACTGCAAATGTTTCTGCCCAGAGAAACAAAACTCAGCACCTCACGTTAATGGTCCCAGTTTGCAGAGCTCCATGGGAACTCTCAAAGCAGCCCGAGTTGGCACAGGTGGCAGCTTGTCCCTGGGCGGCATCTTGATATTCGTGGAAATCTTGCTGCCAGCCTGCCCCTAAGGACCAAGGGCCTACCTGGTACTGAGAGAGGCTTCTGCCCGGGAAAACAAAACCCACAACCCTACGTTCCTGGTCTCAGTTTGCAGAGCTCCGTGGGCACCCTCAAAGCAGCGCGAGTTGGCACAAGTGGCAGCTTGTCCCTGGGCAGCATCTTGATATTCGTGGAAATCCAGGAGGCAGCCGGCCCTGAAGTTCCGAGAGCCTGCCTTGTACTGCAAATACTTCTGCCCGGGGAAACAAAACTCACCAAGGCAAGTTCCTGGTCGAACTTCGCAGAGCTCCATGGGCACTCTCAAAGCAGCCCGAGTTGGCACAGGTGGCAGCTTGTCCCTGGGCGGCATCTTGATATTCGGGGAAATCCAGCAGGCAGACTGCCTCTAAGGGCTGAGGGGCTTCTTGGTACTGACAAAGGCTTCTGCCCGGGAAAACAAAACCCATAACCCCACATACTTTCTCTCAGTTTGAAGAGCTCCGTGGGCACTCTCAAAGCAGCCCGAGTTGGCACAAGTGGCAGCTTGTCCCTGGGCAGCATCTTGATATTCGTGGAAATCCTGCAGGCAGCTGGCCCCCAAGGGTCAAGGGACGACCTGGTACTGACAAAGTCTTCTGCCCGGGAAAACAAAACCCAGCACCCCACGTTTCTGGTCTCAGTTTGCAGAGCACCATGGGCACTCTCAAAGCAGCCCGAGTTGGCACAGGTGGCAGCTTGTCCCTGGGCGGAAACTTGATTTTCGTGGAAATCCTCGTGCCAGCCTCCCCCAAAGGGCCGAGGGCCTACCTGGTCCTGTAAATGTTTCTGCCCGGGAAAAGAAAACCCACAAACCCACGTTCCTGGTCTCAGTTTGAAGAACTCCGTGGGCTCACTCAAAGCAGCCCCAGTTGGCACAGGTGGCAGAATATCCCTGGGCAGCATCTTGATATTCGTGGAAATCTTGCTGCCAGGCTGTCCCTAAGGAACAAGGGCCTACTTGGTACTGACAAAGGCTTATGCCCTGGAAAACAAAACCCATAACCCCACATACTTTCTCTCAGTTTGAAGAGCTCTGTGGGCACTCTCAAAGCAGCCCGAGTTGGCACAGGTGGCAGCTTGTCCCTGGGCGGCATCTTGATATTCGTGGAAATCCTGCAGGCAGCTGGCCCCAAAGGGCCAACGGCCTACCTGGTACTGACAAAGGCTTCTGCCCGGGAAAACAAAACTCAGAACACCACGTTTCTGGTCTCAGTTTGCAGAGCACCATGGGCACTCTCAAAGCAGCGCGAGTTGGCACAGGTGGCAGCTTGTCCCTGGGCAGCATCTTGATATTCGTGGAAATCCAGCAGGCTGCCTGCCCTTAAGGAACAAGGGCCTACCTGGCACTTCAAATGCTTCTGCCCGGAGAAACAAAACTCAGCAACCCAGGTTCATGGTCTCAGTTTGCAGAGCTCCATGGGCACTCTCAAAGCAGCCCGAGTTGGCACAGGTTGCAGCTTGTCCCTGGGCAGCATCTTGATATTCGTGGAAATCTTGCAGGCAGCCTGCCCCTAAGGAACAAGGGCCTACCTGGTACTGAGAGAGGCTTCTGCCCGGGAAAACAAAACCCACAACCCTACGTTCCTGGTCTCAGTTTGCAGAGCTCCGTGGGCACCCTCAAAGCAGCCCGAGTTGGCACAGGTGGCAGCTTGTCCCTGGGCAGCATCTTGATATTCGTGGAAATCCTGCAGGCAGCCGGCCCTGAATTACGAGAGCCTACCTGGTACTGCAAATGCTTCTGCCCGGGGGAAACAAACTCAGCACCCCACGTTCCTGGTCTCACTTTGCAGAGCTCCATGGGCACTCTCAAAGCAGCCCGAGTTGGCACAGGTGGCAGCTTGTCCTGGGTGGCATCTTGATATGCGTGGAAATCCAGCAGGCAGACTGCCTCTAAGGGCTGAGGGCCTACTTGGTACTGACAAAGGCTTCTGCCCTGGAAAACAAAACCCATAACCCCACATACTTTCTCTCAGTTTGAAGAGCTCTGTGGGCACTCTCAAAGCAGCCCGAGTTGGCACAGGTGGCAGCTTGTCCCTGGGCGGCATCTTGATATTCGTGGAAATCCTGCAGGCAGCTGGCCCCAAAGGGCCAACGGCCTACCTGGTACTGACAAAGGCTTCTGCCCGGGAAAACAAAACTCAGAACACCACGTTTCTGGTCTCAGTTTGCAGAGCACCATGGGCACTCTCAAAGCAGCGCGAGTTGGCACAGGTGGCAGCTTGTCCCTGGGCAGCATCTTGATATTCGTGGAAATCCAGCAGGCTGCCTGCCCTTAAGGACCGAGGGCCTACCTGGAACTTCAAATGCTTCTGCCCGGAGAAACAAAACTCAGCAACACAGGTTCATGGTCTCAGTTTGCAGAGCTCCGTGGGCACTCTCAAAGCAGCGCGAGTTGGCACAAGTGGCAGCTTGTCCCTGGGCAGCATCTTGATATTCGTGGAAATCCAGCGGGCAGCCTGCCCCTGAAGAACAAGGGCCCTCCTGGTACTGACAAAGGCTTCTGCCCGGGAAAACAAAAGCCATAACCCCACGTTCCAATGGTCAGTTTGCAGAGCACCGTGGGCACTCTCAAAGCAGCCCGAGTTGGCACAGGTGGCAGCTGGTCCCTGGGCAGCATCTTGATATTCGTGGAAATCCTGCAGGCAGCCGGCCCCCAAGGGCCAAGGGCCGACCTGGTACTGACAAAGGCTTCTGCCAGGGGAAACAAAACCCAGCACCTCACGTTTCTGGTCTCAGTTTGCAGAGCACCATGGGCACCCTCAAAGCAGCCCGAGTTGGCACAGGTGGCAGCTTGTCCCTGGGCAGCATCTTGATATTCGTGGAAATCCTGCAGGCTGCCAGCCCTTAAAGACCAAGGGCCTACCTGGCACTGCAAATGTTTCTGCCCTGGCAAACAAAACTCAGCACCTCACGTTAATGGTCCCAGTTTGCAGAGCTCCATGGGAACTCTCAAAGCAGCCCGAGTTGGCACAGGTGGCAGCTTGTCCCCAGTGGCATCTTGATATGCGTGGAAATCCAGCAGGCAGACTGCCTCTAAGGGCTGAGGGCCTACTTGGTACTGACAAAGGCTTCTGCCCTGGAAAACAAAACCCATAACCCCACATACTTTCTCTCAGTTTGAAGAGCTCTGTGGGCACTCTCAAAGCAGCCCGAGTTGCCACAGGTGGCAGCTTGTCCCTGGGCGGCATCTTGATATTCGTGGAAATCCTGCAGGCAGCTGGCCCCCAAGGGCCAACGGACTACCTGGTACTGACAAAGGCTTCTGCCCGGGAAAACAAAACTCAGAACACCACTTTCTGGTCTCAGTTTGCAGAGCACCATGGGAACCCTCAAAGCAGCCCGAGTTGGCACAGGTGGCAGCTTGTCCCTGGGCGGAAACTTGATTTTCGTGGAAATCCTCGTGCCAGCCTCCCCCAAAGGGCCGAGGGCCTACCTGGTCCTGTAAATGTTTCTGCCCGGGAAAAGAAAACCCACAAACCCACGTTCCTGGTCTCAGTTTGAAGAACTCCGTGGGCACACTCAAAGCAGCCCGAGTTGGCACAGGTGGCAGAATATCCCTGGGCAGCATCTTGATATTCGTGGAAATCTTGCTGCCAGGCTGTCCCTAAGGAACAAGGGCCTACTTGGTACTGACAAAGGCTTCTGCCCTGGAAAACAAAACCCAGCACCCCACGATTTCTGGTCTCAGTTTGCAGAGCACCACGTTTCTGGGCACTCTCAAAGCAGCGCGAGTTGGCACAGGTGGCAGCTTGTCCCTGGGCAGCATCTTGATATTCGTGGAAATCCAGCAGGCTGCCTGCCCTTAAGGACCGAGGGCCTACCTGGCACTTCAAATGCTTCTGCCCGGAGAAACAAAGCTCAGCACCCCAGGTTCATGGTCTCAGTTTGCAGAGCTCCATGGGCACTCTCAAAGCAGCCCGAGTTGGCACAGGTTGCAGCTTGTCCCTGGGCAGCATCTTGATATTCGTGGAAATCTTGCTGCCAGGCTGTCCCTAGGGAACAAGGGCCTACCTGGTACTGAGAGAGGCTTCTGCCCGGGAAAACAAAACCCACAACCCTACGTTCCTGGTCTCAGTTTGCAGAGCTCCGTGGGCACCCTCAAAGCACCGCGAGTTTGCACAAGTTGCAGTTTGTCCCTGGGCAGCATCTTGATATTCGTGGAAATTCAGCCGACAGCCTGCCCCTGAGGAACAAGGGCCCTCCTGGTACTGACAAAAAGGCTTCTGCCCCGGAAAACAAAACCCACCACCCTTGGTACTGACGTTCCTGGTCTCAGTTTGCAGAGCTCCATGGGCACTCTCAAAGCAGCCCAAGTTGGCACAGGTGGCAGTTTGTCCCTGGGCGGCATCTTGATATTCGTGGAAATCCTGCAGGCAGCCGGCCCCCAAGGGCCAAGGGCCTACCTGGTACTGACAAAGGCTTCTGCTCTGGAAAACAAAACCCAGCACCCCACGTTTCTGGTCTCAGTTTGCAGAGCACCATGGGCACTCTCAAAGCAGCGCGAGTTGGCACAGGTCGCAGCTTGTCTTTTGGCAGCATCTTGATATTCATGGAAATCCAGCAGGCTGCCTGCCCTTAAAGACCAAGGGCCTACCTGGCACTGCAAATGTTTCTGCCCAGAGAAACAAAACTCAGCACCTCACGTTAATGGTCCCAGTTTGCAGAGCTCCATGGGAACTCTCAAAGCAGCCCGAGTTGGCACAGGTGGCAGCTTGTCCCTGGGCAGCATCTTGATATTCGTGGAAATCTTGCTGCCAGCCTGCCCCTAAGGAACAAGGGCCTACCTGGTACTGAGAGAGGCTTCTGCCCGGGAAAACAAAACCCACAACCCTACGTTCCTGGTCTCAGTTTGCAGAGCTCCGTGGGCACCCTCAAAGCAGCGCGAGTTGGCACAAGTGGAAGCTTGTCCCTGGGCAGCATCTTGATATTCGTGGAAATCCAGGAGGCAGCCGGCCCTGAAGTCCCGAGAGCCTGCCTTGTACTGCAAATACTTCTGCCCGGGGAAACAAAAGTCACCAAGGCAAGTTCCTGGTCGAACTTCGCAGAGCTCCATGGGCACTCTCAAAGCAGCCCGAGTTGGCACAGGTGGCAGCTTGTCCCTGGGCGGCATCTTGATATTCGGGGAAATCCAGCAGGCAGACTGCCTCTAAGGGCTGAGGGGCTTCTTGGTACTGACAAAGGCTTCTGCCCGGGAAAACAAAACCCATAACCCCACATACTTTCTCTCAGTTTGAAGAGCTCCGTGGGCCCTCTCAAAGCAGCCCGAGTTGGCACAAGTGGCAGCTTGTCCCTGGGCAGCATCTTGATATTCGTGGAAATCCAGGAGGCAGCTGGCCCCCAAGGGTCAAGGGACGACCTGGTACTGACAAAGTCTTCTGCCCGGGAAAACAAAACCCAGCACCCCACGTTTCTGGTCTCAGTTTGCAGAGCACCATGGGCACTCTCAAAGCAGCCCGAGTTGGCACAGGTGGCAGCTTGTCCCTGGGCGGAAACTTGATTTTCGTGGAAATCCTCGTGCCAGCCTCCCCCAAAGGGCCGAGGGCCTACCTGGTCCTGCAAATGTTTCTGCCCGGGAAAAGAAAACCCACAAACCCACGTTCCTGGTCTCAGTTTGAAGAACTCCGTGGGCACACTCAAAGCAGCCCGAGTTGGCACAGGTGGCAGAATATCCCTGGGCAGCATCTTGATATTCGTGGAAATCTTGCTGCCAGGCTGTCCCTAAGGAACAAGGGCCTACTTGGTACTGACAAAGGCTTCTGCCCTGGAAAACAAAACCCAGCACCCCACGTTTCTGGTCTCAGTTTGCAGAGCACCATGGGCACTCTCAAAGCAGTGCGAGTTGGCACAGGTGGCAGCTTGTCCCTGGGCAGCATCTTGATATTCGTGGAAATCCAGCAGGCTGCCTGCCCTTAAGGAACAAGGGCCTACCTGGCACTGCAAATGCTTCTGCCCGGAGAAACAAAGCTCAGCAACCCAGGTTCATGGTCTCAGTTTGCAGAGCTCCATGGGCACTCTCAAAGCAGCCCGAGTTGGCACAGGTGGCAGCTTGTCCCTGGGCAGCATCTTGATATTCGTGGAAATCTTGCTGCCAGCCTGCCCCTAAGGAACAAGGGCCTACCTGGTACTGACAAAGGCTTCTGCCCGGGAAAACAAAACCCACAACCCTACGTTCCTGGTCTCAGTTTGCAGAGCTCCGTGGGCACCCTCAAAGCAGCCCGAGTTGGCACAGGTGGCAGCTTGTCCCTGGGCAGCATCTTGATATTCGTGGAAATCCTGCAGGCTGCCAGCCCTTAAAGTCCAAGGGCCTACCTGGCACTGCAAATGTTTCTGCCCAGAGAAACAAAACTCAGCACCTCACGTTAATGGTCCCAGTTTGCAGAGCTCCATGGGAACTCTCAAAGCAGCGCGAGTTGGCACAGGTGGCAGCTTGTCCCTGGGCAGCATCTTGATATTCGTGGAAATCTTGCTGCCAGCCTGCCCCTAAGGACCAAGGGCCTACCTGGTACTGAGAGAGGCTTCTGCCCGGGAAAACAAAACCCACAACCCTACGTTCCTGGTCTCAGTTTGCAGAGCTCCGTGGGCAGAGCGCGAGTTACAAGTGGAAGCCATCTTGATATGTGAAGTGTGCCTTGTACTGGGCAAAAGTCATTCCTCCCTGGGCGGCAAAGCAGCGGTAGCTTGAGTTCAAGGGACGACCTGGTACTGACAAAGTCTTCTGCCCGGGAAAACAAAACCCAGCACAAATTGATGGAAGCTTGTTGGCACAGGTGGCAGAATATCCCTGGGCAGCAGAGCACCATGGGCACTCTCAAAGCAGTCTTGGGCTACCTGGCATATTCGTTCACAGGTGGGGCAAATACCTGGTACCAGGAGGCAGCACTGCGAGCCAGAGCTCCATGGGAACTTGAATTAAAACAAAACCCACAACCCTACGAGAGCCTACCTGGTACACAAATGGAAGCTTGCAAATGCTTCTGCCCGGGGAAACAAAACGCAGCACCCCACGTTCCTGGTCTCACTTTGCAGAGCTCCATGGGCACTCTCAAAGCAGCCCGAGTTGGCACAGGTGGCAGCTTGTCCCTTGGTGGCATCTTGATATGCGTGGAAATCCAGCAGGCAGACTGCCTCTAAGGGCTGAGGGCCTACTTGGTACTGACAAAGGCTTCTGCCCGGGAAAACAAAACCCATAACCCCACATACTTTCTCTCAGTTTGAAGAGCTCTGTGGGCACTCTCAAAGCAGCCCGAGTTGGCACAGGTGGCAGCTTGTCCCTGGGCGGCATCTTGATATTTGTGGAAATCCTGCAGGCAGCTGGCCCCAAAGGGCCAATGGCCTACCTGGTACAGACAAAGGCTTCTGCCCGGGAAAACAAAACTCAGAACACCACGTTTCTGGTCTCAGTTTGCAGAGCACCATGGGCACTCTCAAAGCAGCGCGAGTTGGCACAGGTGGCAGCTTGTCCCTGGGCAGCATCTTGATATTCGTGGAAATCCAGCAGGCTGCCTGCCCTTAAGGACCGAGGGCCTACCTGGAACTTCAAATGCTTCTGCCCGGAAAAACAAAACTCAGCACCCCAGGTTCATGGTCTCAGTTTGCAGAGCTCCGTAGGCACTCTCAAAGCAGCGCGAGTTGGCACAAGTGGCAGCTTGTCCCTGGGCAGCATCTTGATATTCGTGGAAATCCAGCGGGCAGCCTGCCCCTGAGGAACAAGGGCCCTCCTGGTACTGACAAAGGCTTCTGCCCGGGAAAACAAAAGCCATAACCCCACGTTCCACATCTCAGTTTGCAGAGCACCGTGGGCACTCTCAAAGCAGCCCGAGTTGGCACAGGTGGCAGCTTGTCCCTGGGCAGCATCTTGATATTCGTGGAAATCCTGCAGGCAGCCGGCCCCCAAGGGCCAAGGGCCGACCTGGTACTGACAAAGGCTTCTGCCAGGGGAAACTAAACCCAGCACCCCACGTTTCTGGTCTCAGTTTGCAGAGCTCCGTGGGCACCCTCAAAGCAGCCCGAGTTGGCACAGGTGGCAGCTTGTCCCTGGGCAGCATCTTGATATTCGTGGAAATCCTGCAGGCTGCCAGCCCTTAAAGACCAAGGGCCTACCTGGCACTGCAAATGTTTCTGCCCTGGCAAACAAAACTCAGCACCTCACGTTAATGGTCCCAGTTTGCAGAGCTCCATGGGCACTCTCAAAGCAGCCCGAGTTGGCACAGGTGGCAGCTTGTCCCTGGGCAGCATCTTGATATTCGTGGAAATCTTGCTGCCAGCCTGCACCTAAGGAACAAGGGCCTACCTGGTACTGAGAGAGGCTTCTGCCCGGGAAAACAAAACCCACAACCCTACGTTCCTGGTCTCAGTTTGCAGAGCTCCGTGGGCACCCTCAAAGCAGCGCGAGTTGGCACAAGTGGAAGCTGGTCCCTGGGCAGCATCTTGATATTCGTGGAAATCCAGCAGGCAGCCGGCCCTGAATTACGAGAGCCTACCTGGTACTGCAAATGCTTCTGCCCAGGGAAACAAAACTCACCAAGGCAAGTTCCTGGTCTCACTTTGCAGAGCTCCATGGGCACTCTCAAAGCAGCCCGAGTTGGCACAGGTGGCAGCTTGTCCCCAGTGGCATCTTGATATGCGTGGAAATCCAGCAGGCAGACTGCCGCTAAGGGCTGAGGGCCTACTTGGTACTGACAAAGGCTTCTGCCCTGGAAAACAAAACCCATAACCCCACATACTTTCTGTCAGTTTGAAGAGCTCTGTGGGCACTCTCAAAGCAGCCCGAGTTGCCACAGGTGGCAGCTTGTCCCTGGGCAGCATCTTGATATTCGTGGAAATCCTGCAGGCAGCTGGCCCCCAAGGGCCAACGGCCTACCTGGTACTGACAAAGGCTTCTGCCCGGGAAAACAAAACTCAGAACACCACTTTCCTGGTCTCAGTTTGCAGAGCACCATGGGCACTCTCAAAGCAGCGCGAGTTGGCACAGGTGGCAGCTTGTCCCTGGGCGGAAACTTGATTTTCGTGGAAATCCTCGTGCCAGCCTCCCCCAAAGGGCCGAGGGCCTACCTGGTCCTGTAAATGTTTCTGCCCGGGAAAAGAAAACCCACAAACCCACGTTCCTGGTCTCAGTTTGAAGAACTCCGTGGGCACACTCAAAGCAGCCCGAGTTGGCACAGGTGGCAGAATATCCCTGGGCAGCATCTTGATATTCGTGGAAATCTTGCTGCCAGGCTGTCCCTAAGGAACAAGGGCCTACTTGGTACTGACAAAGGCTTCTGCCCTGGAAAACAAAACCCAGCACCCCACGTTTCTGGTCTCAGTTTGCAGAGCAACATGGGCACTCTCAAAGCAGCGCGAGTTGGCACAGGTGGCAGCTTGTCCCTGGGCAGCATCTTGATATTCGTGGAAATCCAGCAGGCTGCCTGCCCTTAAGGACCGAGGGCCTACCTGGCACTTCAAATGCTTCTGCCCGGAGAAACAAAGCTCAGCACCCCAGGTTCATGGTCTCAGTTTGCAGAGCACCATGGGCACTCTCAAAGCAGCCCGAGTTGGCACAGGTGGCAGCTTGTCCCTGGGCAGCATCTTGATATTCGTGGAAATCTTGCTGCCAGGCTGTCCCTAGGGAACAAGGGCCTACCTGGTACTGAGAGAGGCTTCTGCCCGGGAAAACATAACCCACAACCCTACGTTCCTGGTCTCAGTTTGCAGAGCTCCGTGGGCACCCTCAAAGCACCGCGAGTTTGCACAAGTTGCAGTTTGTCCCTGGGCAGCATCTTGATATTCGTGGAAATCCAGCCGGCAGCCTGCCCCTGATGAACAAGGGCCCTCCTGGTACTGACAAAGGCTTCTGCCCCTGAAAACAAAACCCACCACCCCACGTTCCTGGTCTCAGTTTGCAGAGCTCCATGGGCACTCTCAAAGCAGCCCGAGTTGGCACAGGTGGCAGTTTGTCCCTGGGCGGCATCTTGATATTCGTGGAAATCCTGCAGGCAGCCGGCCCCCAAGGGCCAAGGGCCTACCTGGTACTGACAAAGGCTTCTGCTCTGGAAAACAAAACCCAGCACCCCACGTTTCTGGTCTCAGTTTGCAGAGCACCATGGGCACTCTCAAAGCAGCGCGAGTTGGCACAGGTGGCAGCTTGTCCTTTGGCAGCATCTTGATATTCATGGAAATCCAGCAGGCTGCCTGCCCTTAAAGACCAAGGGCCTACCTGGCACTGCAAATGTTTCTGCCCAGAGAAACAAAACTCAGCACCTCACGTTAATGGTCCCAGTTTGCAGAGCTCCATGGGAACTCTCAAAGCAGCCCGAGTTGGCACAGGTGGCAGCTTGTCCCTGGGCGGCATCTTGATATTCGTGGAAATCTTGCTGCCAGCCTGCCCCTAAGGACCAAGGGCCTACCTGGTACTGAGAGAGGCTTCTGCCCGGGAAAACAAAACCCACAACCCTACGTTCCTGGTCTCAGTTTGCAGAGCTCCGTGGGCACCCTCAAAGCAGCGCGAGTTGGCACAAGTGGCAGCTTGTCCCTGGGCAGCATCTTGATATTCGTGGAAATCCAGGAGGCAGCCGGCCCTGAAGTTCCGAGAGCCTGCCTTGTACTGCAAATACTTCTGCCCGGGGAAACAAAACTCACCAAGGCAAGTTCCTGGTCGAACTTCGCAGAGCTCCATGGGCACTCTCAAAGCAGCCCGAGTTGGCACAGGTGGCAGCTTGTCCCTGGGCGGCATCTTGATATTCGGGGAAATCCAGCAGGCAGACTGCCTCTAAGGGCTGAGGGGCTTCTTGGTACTGACAAAGGCTTCTGCCCGGGAAAACAAAACCCATAACCCCACATACTTTCTCTCAGTTTGAAGAGCTCCGTGGGCACTCTCAAAGCAGCCCGAGTTGGCACAAGTGGCAGCTTGTCCCTGGGCAGCATCTTGATATTCGTGGAAATCCTGCAGGCAGCTGGCCCCCAAGGGTCAAGGGACGACCTGGTACTGACAAAGTCTTCTGCCCGGGAAAACAAAACCCAGCACCCCACGTTTCTGGTCTCAGTTTGCAGAGCACCATGGGCACTCTCAAAGCAGCCCGAGTTGGCACAGGTGGCAGCTTGTCCCTGGGCGGAAACTTGATTTTCGTGGAAATCCTCGTGCCAGCCTCCCCCAAAGGGCCGAGGGCCTACCTGGTCCTGTAAATGTTTCTGCCCGGGAAAAGAAAACCCACAAACCCACGTTCCTGGTCTCAGTTTGAAGAACTCCGTGGGCTCACTCAAAGCAGCCCCAGTTGGCACAGGTGGCAGAATATCCCTGGGCAGCATCTTGATATTCGTGGAAATCTTGCTGCCAGGCTGTCCCTAAGGAACAAGGGCCTACTTGGTACTGACAAAGGCTTATGCCCTGGAAAACAAAACCCATAACCCCACATACTTTCTCTCAGTTTGAAGAGCTCTGTGGGCACTCTCAAAGCAGCCCGAGTTGGCACAGGTGGCAGCTTGTCCCTGGGCGGCATCTTGATATTCGTGGAAATCCTGCAGGCAGCTGGCCCCAAAGGGCCAACGGCCTACCTGGTACTGACAAAGGCTTCTGCCCGGGAAAACAAAACTCAGAACACCACGTTTCTGGTCTCAGTTTGCAGAGCACCATGGGCACTCTCAAAGCAGCGCGAGTTGGCACAGGTGGCAGCTTGTCCCTGGGCAGCATCTTGATATTCGTGGAAATCCAGCAGGCTGCCTGCCCTTAAGGAACAAGGGCCTACCTGGCACTTCAAATGCTTCTGCCCGGAGAAACAAAACTCAGCAACCCAGGTTCATGGTCTCAGTTTGCAGAGCTCCATGGGCACTCTCAAAGCAGCCCGAGTTGGCACAGGTTGCAGCTTGTCCCTGGGCAGCATCTTGATATTCGTGGAAATCTTGCAGGCAGCCTGCCCCTAAGGAACAAGGGCCTACCTGGTACTGAGAGAGGCTTCTGCCCGGGAAAACAAAACCCACAACCCTACGTTCCTGGTCTCAGTTTGCAGAGCTCCGTGGGCACCCTCAAAGCAGCCCGAGTTGGCACAGGTGGCAGCTTGTCCCTGGGCAGCATCTTGATATTCGTGGAAATCCTGCAGGCAGCCGGCCCTGAATTACGAGAGCCTACCTGGTACTGCAAATGCTTCTGCCCGGGGAAACAAAACTCAGCACCCCACGTTCCTGGTCTCACTTTGCAGAGCTCCATGGGCACTCTCAAAGCAGCCCGAGTTGGCACAGGTGGCAGCTTGTCCCTGGGTGGCATCTTGATATGCGTGGAAATCCAGCAGGCAGACTGCCTCTAAGGGCTGAGGGCCTACTTGGTACTGACAAAGGCTTCTGCCCTGGAAAACAAAACCCATAACCCCACATACTTTCTCTCAGTTTGAAGAGCTCTGTGGGCACTCTCAAAGCAGCCCGAGTTGGCACAGGTGGCAGCTTGTCCCTGGGCGGCATCTTGATATTCGTGGAAATCCTGCAGGCAGCTGGCCCCAAAGGGCCAACGGCCTACCTGGTACTGACAAAGGCTTCTGCCCGGGAAAACAAAACTCAGAACACCACGTTTCTGGTCTCAGTTTGCAGAGCACCATGGGCACTCTCAAAGCAGCGCGAGTTGGCACAGGTGGCAGCTTGTCCCTGGGCAGCATCTTGATATTCGTGGAAATCCAGCAGGCTGCCTGCCCTTAAGGACCGAGGGCCTACCTGGAACTTCAAATGCTTCTGCCCGGAGAAACAAAACTCAGCAACACAGGTTCATGGTCTCAGTTTGCAGAGCTCCGTGGGCACTCTCAAAGCAGCGCGAGTTGGCACAAGTGGCAGCTTGTCCCTGGGCAGCATCTTGATATTCGTGGAAATCCAGCGGGCAGCCTGCCCCTGAGGAACAAGGGCCCTCCTGGTACTGACAAAGGCTTCTGCCCGGGAAAACAAAAGCCATAACCCCACGTTCCACATCTCAGTTTGCAGAGCACCGTGGGCACTCTCAAAGCAGCCCGAGTTGGCACAGGTGGCAGCTGGTCCCTGGGCAGCATCTTGATATTCGTGGAAATCCTGCAGGCAGCCGGCCCCCAAGGGCCAAGGGCCGACCTGGTACTGACAAAGGCTTCTGCCAGGGGAAACAAAACCCAGCACCTCACGTTTCTGGTCTCAGTTTGCAGAGCACCATGGGCACCCTCAAAGCAGCCCGAGTTGGCACAGGTGGCAGCTTGTCCCTGGGCAGCATCTTGATATTCGTGGAAATCCTGCAGGCTGCCAGCCCTTAAAGACCAAGGGCCTACCTGGCACTGCAAATGTTTCTGCCCTGGCAAACAAAACTCAGCACCTCACGTTAATGGTCCCAGTTTGCAGAGCTCCATGGGAACTCTCAAAGCAGCCCGAGTTGGCACAGGTGGCAGCTTGTCCCCAGTGGCATCTTGATATGCGTGGAAATCCAGCAGGCAGACTGCCTCTAAGGGCTGAGGGCCTACTTGGTACTGACAAAGGCTTCTGCCCTGGAAAACAAAACCCATAACCCCACATACTTTCTCTCAGTTTGAAGAGCTCTGTGGGCACTCTCAAAGCAGCCCGAGTTGCCACAGGTGGCAGCTTGTCCCTGGGCGGCATCTTGATATTCGTGGAAATCCTGCAGGCAGCTGGCCCCCAAGGGCCAACGGCCTACCTGGTACTGACAAAGGCTTCTGCCCGGGAAAACAAAACTCAGAACACCACTTTCCTGGTCTCAGTTTGCAGAGCACCATGGGAACCCTCAAAGCAGCCCGAGTTGGCACAGGTGGCAGCTTGTCCCTGGGCGGAAACTTGATTTTCGTGGAAATCCTCGTGCCAGCCTCCCCCAAAGGGCCGAGGGCCTACCTGGTCCTGTAAATGTTTCTGCCCGGGAAAAGAAAACCCACAAACCCACGTTCCTGGTCTCAGTTTGAAGAACTCCGTGGGCACACTCAAAGCAGCCCGAGTTGGCACAGGTGGCAGAATATCCCTGGGCAGCATCTTGATATTCGTGGAAATCTTGCTGCCAGGCTGTCCCTAAGGAACAAGGGCCTACTTGGTACTGACAAAGGCTTCTGCCCTGGAAAACAAAACCCAGCACCCCACGTTTCTGGTCTCAGTTTGCAGAGCACCATGGGCACTCTCAAAGCAGCGCGAGTTGGCACAGGTGGCAGCTTGTCCCTGGGCAGCATCTTGATATTCGTGGAAATCCAGCAGGCTGCCTGCCCTTAAGGACCGAGGGCCTACCTGGCACTTCAAATGCTTCTGCCCGGAGAAACAAAGCTCAGCACCCCAGGTTCATGGTCTCAGTTTGCAGAGCTCCATGGGCACTCTCAAAGCAGCCCGAGTTGGCACAGGTGGCAGCTTGTCCCTGGGCAGCATCTTGATATTCGTGGAAATCTTGCTGCCAGGCTGTCCCTAGGGAACAAGGGCCTACCTGGTACTGAGAGAGGCTTCTGCCCGGGAAAACAAAACCCACAACCCTACGTTCCTGGTCTCAGTTTGCAGAGCTCCGTGGGCACCCTCAAAGCACCGCGAGTTTGCACAAGTTGCAGTTTGTCCCTGGGCAGCATCTTGATATTCGTGGAAATTCAGCCGACAGCCTGCCCCTGAGGAACAAGGGCCCTCCTGGTACTGACAAAGGCTTCTGCCCCGGAAAACAAAACCCACCACCCCACGTTCCTGGTCTCAGTTTGCAGAGCTCCATGGGCACTCTCAAAGCAGCCCAAGTTGGCACAGGTGGCAGTTTGTCCCTGGGCGGCATCTTGATATTCGTGGAAATCCTGCAGGCAGCCGGCCCCCAAGGGCCAAGGGCCTACCTGGTACTGACAAAGGCTTCTGCTCTGGAAAACAAAACCCAGCACCCCACGTTTCTGGTCTCAGTTTGCAGAGCACCATGGGCACTCTCAAAGCAGCGCGAGTTGGCACAGGTCGCAGCTTGTCTTTTGGCAGCATCTTGATATTCATGGAAATCCAGCAGGCTGCCTGCCCTTAAAGACCAAGGGCCTACCTGGCACTGCAAATGTTTCTGCCCAGAGAAACAAAACTCAGCACCTCACGTTAATGGTCCCAGTTTGCAGAGCTCCATGGGAACTCTCAAAGCAGCCCGAGTTGGCACAGGTGGCAGCTTGTCCCTGGGCAGCATCTTGATATTCGTGGAAATCTTGCTGCCAGCCTGCCCCTAAGGAACAAGGGCCTACCTGGTACTGAGAGAGGCTTCTGCCCGGGAAAACAAAACCCACAACCCTACGTTCCTGGTCTCAGTTTGCAGAGCTCCGTGGGCACCCTCAAAGCAGCGCGAGTTGGCACAAGTGGAAGCTTGTCCCTGGGCAGCATCTTGATATTCGTGGAAATCCAGGAGGCAGCCGGCCCTGAAGTCCCGAGAGCCTGCCTTGTACTGCAAATACTTCTGCCCGGGGAAACAAAACTCACCAAGGCAAGTTCCTGGTCGAACTTCGCAGAGCTCCATGGGCACTCTCAAAGCAGCCCGAGTTGGCACAGGTGGCAGCTTGTCCCTGGGCGGCATCTTGATATTCGGGGAAATCCAGCAGGCAGACTGCCTCTAAGGGCTGAGGGGCTTCTTGGTACTGACAAAGGCTTCTGCCCGGGAAAACAAAACCCATAACCCCACATACTTTCTCTCAGTTTGAAGAGCTCCGTGGGCCCTCTCAAAGCAGCCCGAGTTGGCACAAGTGGCAGCTTGTCCCTGGGCAGCATCTTGATATTCGTGGAAATCCAGGAGGCAGCTGGCCCCCAAGGGTCAAGGGACGACCTGGTACTGACAAAGTCTTCTGCCCGGGAAAACAAAACCCAGCACCCCACGTTTCTGGTCTCAGTTTGCAGAGCACCATGGGCACTCTCAAAGCAGCCCGAGTTGGCACAGGTGGCAGCTTGTCCCTGGGCGGAAACTTGATTTTCGTGGAAATCCTCGTGCCAGCCTCCCCCAAAGGGCCGAGGGCCTACCTGGTCCTGCAAATGTTTCTGCCCGGGAAAAGAAAACCCACAAACCCACGTTCCTGGTCTCAGTTTGAAGAACTCCGTGGGCACACTCAAAGCAGCCCGAGTTGGCACAGGTGGCAGAATATCCCTGGGCAGCATCTTGATATTCGTGGAAATCTTGCTGCCAGGCTGTCCCTAAGGAACAAGGGCCTACTTGGTACTGACAAAGGCTTCTGCCCTGGAAAACAAAACCCAGCACCCCACGTTTCTGGTCTCAGTTTGCAGAGCACCATGGGCACTCTCAAAGCAGTGCGAGTTGGCACAGGTGGCAGCTTGTCCCTGGGCAGCATCTTGATATTCGTGGAAATCCAGCAGGCTGCCTGCCCTTAAGGACCGAGGGCCTACCTGGCACTTCAAATGCTTCTGCCCGGAGAAACAAAGCTCAGCACCCCAGGTTCATGGTCTCAGTTTGCAGAGCACCGTGGGCACTCTCAAAGCAGCCCGAGTTGGCACAGGTGGCAGCTTGTCCCTGGGCAGCATCTTGATATTCGTGGAAATCTTGCTGCCAGGCTGTCCCTAGGGAACAAGGGCCTACCTGGTACTGAGAGAGGCTTCTGCCCGGGAAAACAAAACCCACAACCCTACGTTCCTGGTCTCAGTTTGCAGAGCTCCGTGGGCACCCTCAAAGCACCGCTAGTTTGCACAAGTTGCAGTTTGTCCCTGGGCAGCATCTTGATATTCGTGGAAATTCAGCCGACAGCCTGCCCCTGAGGAACAAGGGCCCTCCTGGTACTGACAAAGGCTTCTGCCCCGGAAAACAAAACCCACCACCCCACGTTCCTGGTCTCAGTTTGCAGAGCTCCATGGGCACTCTCAAAGCAGCCCGAGTTGGCACAGGTGGCAGTTTGTCCCTGGGCGGCATCTTGATATTCGTGGAAATCCTGCAGGCAGCCGGCCCCCAAGGGCCAAGGGCCTACCTGGTACTGACAAAGGCTTCTGCTCTGGAAAACAAAACCCAGCACCCCACGTTTCTGGTCTCAGTTTGCAGAGCACCATGGGCACTCTCAAAGCAGCGCGAGTTGGCACAGGTGGCAGCTTGTCCTTTGGCAGCATCTTGATATTCATGGAAATCCAGCAGGCTGCCTGCCCTTAAAGACCAAGGGCCTACCTGGCACTGCAAATGTTTCTGCCCAGAGAAACAAAACTCAGCACCTCACGTTAATGGTCCCAGTTTGCAGAGCTCCATGGGAACTCTCAAAGCAGCCCGAGTTGGCACAGGTGGCAGCTTGTCCCTGGGCAGCATCTTGATATTCGTGGAAATCTTGCTGCCAGCCTGCCCCTAAGGAACAAGGGCCTACCTGGTACTGAGAGAGGCTTCTGCCCGGGAAAACAAAACCCACAACCCTACGTTCCTGGTCTCAGTTTGCAGAGCTCCGTGGGCACCCTCAAAGCAGTGTGAGTTGGCACAAGTGGCAGCTTGTCCCTGGGCAGCATCTTGATATTCGTGGAAATCCAGGAGGCAGACGGCCCTGAAGTTCCGAGAGCCTGCCTTGTACTGCAAATACTTCTGCCCGGGGAAACAAAACTCACCAAGGCAAGTTCCTGGTCGAACTTCGCAGAGCTCCATGGGCACTCTCAAAGCAGCCCGAGTTGGCACAGGTGGCAGCTTGTCCCTGGGCGGCATCTTGATATTCGGGGAAATCCAGCAGGCAGACTGCCTCTAAGGGCTGAGGGGCTTCTTGGTACTGACAAAGGCTTCTGCCCGGGAAAACAAAACCAATAACCCCACATACTTTCTCTCAGTTTGAAGAGCTCCGTGGGCCCTCTCAAAGCAGCCCGAGTTGGCACAAGTGGCAGCTTGTCCCTGGGCAGCATCTTGATATTCGTGGAAATCCTGCAGGCAGCTGGCGCCCAAGGGTGAAGGGACGACCTGGTACTGACAAAGTCTTCTGCCCGGGAAAACAAAACCCAGCACCCCACGTTTCTGGTCTCAGTTTGCAGAGCACCATGGGCACTCTCAAAGCAGCCCGAGTTGGCACAGGTGGCAGCTTGTCCCTGGGCGGAAACTTGATTTTCGTGGAAATCCTCGTGCCAGCCTCCCCCAAAGGGCCGAGGGCCTACCTGGTCCTGTAAATGTTTCTGCCCGGGAAAAGAAAACCCACAAACCCACGTTCCTGGTCTCAGTTTGAAGAACTCCGTGGGCACACTCAAAGCAGCCCGAGTTGGCACAGGTGGCAGAATATCCCTGGGCAGCATCTTGATATTCGTGGAAATCTTGCTGCCAGGCTGTCCCTAAGGAACAAGGGCCTACTTGGTACTGACAAAGGCTTCTGCCCTGGAAAACAAAACCCAGCACCCCACGTTTCTGGTCTCAGTTTGCAGAGCACCATGGGCACTCTCAAAGCAGCGCGAGTTGGCACAGGTGGCAGCTTGTCCCTGGGCAGCATCTTGATATTCGTGGAAATCCAGCAGGCTGCCTGCCCTTAAGGACCGAGGGCCTACCTGGCACTTCAAATGCTTCTGCCCGGAGAAACAAAGCTCAGCACCCCAGGTTCATGGTCTCAGTTTGCAGAGCTCCATGGGCACTCTCAAAGCAGCCCGAGTTGGCACAGGTGGCAGCTTGTCCCTGGGCAGCATCTTGATATTCGTGGAAATCTTGCTGCCAGGCTGTCCCTAGGGAACAAGGGCCTACCTGGTACTGAGAGAGGCTTCTGCCCGGGAAAACAAAACCCACAACCCTACGTTCCTGGTCTCAGTTTGCAGAGCTCCGTGGGCACCCTCAAAGCAGCGCGAGTTTGCACAAGTTGCAGTTTGTCCCTGGGCAGCATCTTGATATTCGTGGAAATTCAGCCGACAGCCTGCCCCTGAGGAACAAGGGCCCTCCTGGTACTGACAAAGGCTTCTGCCCCGGAAAACAAAACCCACCACCCCACGTTCCTGGTCTCAGTTTGCAGAGCTCCATGGGCACTCTCAAAGCAGCCCGAGTTGGCACAGGTGGCAGTTTGTCCCTGGGCGGCATCTTGATATTCGTGGAAATCCTGCAGGCAGCCGGCCCCCAAGGGCCAAGGGCCTACCTGGTACTGACAAAGGCTTCTGCTCTGGAAAACAAAACCCAGCACCCCACGTTTCTGGTCTCAGTTTGCAGAGCACCATGGGCACTCTCAAAGCAGCGCGAGTTGGCACAGGTGGCAGCTTGTCCCTGGGCAGCATCTTGATATTCGTGGAAATCCAGCAGGCTGCCTGCCCTTAAGGACCGAGGGCCTACCTGGCACTTCAAATGCTTCTGCCCGGAGAAACAAAACTCAGCACCCCAGGTTCATGGTCTCAGTTTGCAGAGCTCCATGGGCACTCTCAAAGCAGCGCGAGTTGGCACAGGTGGCAGCTTGTCCCTGGGCAGCATCTTGATATTCGTGGAAATCCAGCCGGCAGCCTGCCCCTGTGGAACAAGGGCCCACCTGGTATTCACAAAGGCTTCTGACCGGGAAAACAAAACTCACCACCCCACGTTCCTGGTCTCAGTTTGCAGAGCGCCATGGGCACTCTCAAAGCAGCCCGAGTTGGCACAGGTGGCAGCTCCTCCGTGGGCAGCATCTTGATATTCATTGAAATTCAGCAGGCTGACGGCCCTTTAAGACCATGGGCCTACCTAGTACTGACAAAGGCTTCTGCCTGGGAAAACAAAACTCAGCACCCCACCGTCCTGGCCACAGTTTGCAGAGCTCCCTGGGCACTCTCAAAGCAGCCCGAGTTGGCACAGGTGGCAGCTTGTCCTTTGGCAGCATCTTGATATTCGTGGAAATTGAGCCGCCAGCCTGCCCCTGATGAACAAGGGCCCTCCTGGTACTGACAAAGGCTTCTGCCCAGGGAAACAAAACCCACCACCCCACGTTCCACATCTCAGTTTGCAGAGCTCCATGGGCACTCTCAAAGCAGCCCGAGTTGGCACAGGTGGCAGCTTGTCCCTGGGCAGTATCTTGATATTCGTGGAAATCCTGCAGGCAGCCGGCCCCCAAGGGCTAAGGGCCTACCTGGTACTGAGAGAGGCTTCTGCCCGGGAATACAAAACCCACAACCGTACGTTCCTGGTCTCAGTTTGCAGAGCTCCGTGGGCACCCTCAAAGCACCGCGAGTTTGCACAAGTTGCAGTTTGTCCCTGGGCAGCATCTTGATATTCGTGGAAATTCAGCCGACAGCCTGCCCCTGAGGAACAAGGGCCCTCCTGGTACTGACAAAGGCTTCTGCCCGGGAAAACAAAACCCACGACCCCACGTTCCTGGTCTCAGTTTGCAGAGCTCCATGGGCACTCTCAAAGCAGCCCGAGTTGGCACAGGTGGCAGCTTGTCCCTGGGCGGCATCTTGATATTCGTGGAAATCCAGCCGGCAGCCTGCCCCTGTGGAACAAGGGCCCACCTGGTACTGACAAAGGCTTCTGCCCGGGAAAACAAAACTCACCACCACACGTTCCTGGTCTCAGTTTGCAGAGCGCCATGGGCACTATCAAAGCAGCCCGAGTTGGCACAGGTGGCAGCTTGTCCTTTGGCAGCATCTTGATATTCATTGAAATTCAGCAGGCTGACGGCCCTGAAAGACCATGGGCCTACCTAGTACTGACAAAGGCTTCTGCCCGGGAAAACAAAACTCAGCACCCCACCGTCCTGGCCACAGTTTGCAGAGCTCCGTGGGCACTCTCAAAGCAGCCCGAGTTGGCGCAAGTGGCAGCTTGTCCCTGGGCAGCATCTTGATATTCGTGGAAATCCAGCCGGCTGCCTGCCCTTAAGGACCGAGGGCCTACCTGGCACTTCAAATGCTTCTGCCCGGAGAAACAAAACTCAGCAACCCAGGTTCCTGGTCTCAGTTTGCAGAGCTCCATGGGCACTCTCAAAGCAGCCCGAGTTGGCACAGGTGGCAGCTTGTCCCTGGGCGGCATCTTGATATTGGCGGAAATCCAGCCGGCAGCCGGCCCATAAGTGCCAAGGGCCTACCTGGTACTGACAAATCCTTCTGCCCAGGGAAACAAAACAGACCAACCCACGTTAATGGTCTCAGTTTGCAGAGCTCCATGGGCACTCTCAAGGCAGCGCGAATTGGCACAGGTGGCAGCTTGTCCCTGGGTGGCATCTTCAGATTCGCAAAAACCCAGCAGGAAGCTGGCCCCGAAGGGCGAAGGCCTACCTGGTACTGACAAAGGCTTCTGCCCAGGTAAACTAAGCTCACCACACCACGTGCCTGGTCTCAGATTGCAGAACTCCATGGGCACACTCAAAGCAGCCCGAATTGGCACAGGCGGCAGTTTGTCCCTGGGCGGCATCTTGATATTCGCGGAAATCCAGCGAGCAGACGGCCCCTAAGGACTGAGGGCCTACCTGATACTGACACAGCTTCTGCCCCGGAATAGAAAACTCACCAGCCCACGTTCCTGGTCTCAGTTGGCAGAGCTCTTTAGGCTCTCTGCAAGCAGCTGGACTTGGCACAGGTGGCAGCCTGTCCCTTGGTGGCAACTTGAAATTCGTGGAAATCTAGCAACCAGCTAGCCGCAGTGGGCTGGTGTTGTGCGGCTTGCTTCTTCACCTCCTGTAAGCTGCCGGCTCTCCGTCTAGCGAAGGCGAAAGAGCCGCTTCTTCGCGCACTGCTGCTTGTGCCGGTGGCGGTGCGCTCCGGAGCGCTGCTTCGGGCGAAAGACGCCCGCGAGCGGCACATCGAACCGGACAGCTCCGTACCTCCGTCTTCTGCCTCTCTCGTCGTCTGCATCCTAGCCAAAAGCTTCTCCATGACTTCTCGCCGAGAGAGAAAGTGTGACAGCACTGCAAACATCTTCCGATCTTGCTTGACGAGTTCACCCAGTTCTTTGCATCTCGCAGCGCAAAGAGACCCGCAAGAGTTTCCACGGAGCGTTGCAGGAGCACTAGCAAGATGCATTGCAAAGTTGTCCAAAAACTTCTTCCATTCGCATGCTAACGTGATTTTCATAGGCATACGAGTGGCAATCCACCATCCCGCAGCTGTTGGAGAGCTGCTCCCACAATGCTGCTGTTGTGCGGCTTGCTTCTTCACCTCCTGCAAGCTGCCGGCTCTCCGTCTAGCGAAAGCGAAAGAGCCGCTACTTCGCGCACTGCTGCTTGTGCCGGTGGCGGTGCGCTCCGGAGCGCTGCTTCGGGCGAAAGACGCCGGCCAGCGGCACTTCGCTCCGGACAGCCCCGTACCTCCGTCTTCTGCCTCTCTCGTCGTCTGCATCCTAGCCAAAAGCTTCTCCATGACTTCTCGCCGAGAGAGAAAGTGTGCCAGCTCTGCAAACATCTTCCGATCTTGTTTGACGAGTTCACCCAGTTCTTTGCATCTCGCAGCGC
Organism: Motacilla alba alba; assembly: GCF_015832195.1. NCBI lineage: Eukaryota > Metazoa > Chordata > Aves > Passeriformes > Motacillidae > Motacilla > Motacilla alba. The sequence continues at coordinate 14,163 of NW_024037298.1, read as the reverse complement.
AAAGAGACCCGCAAGAGTTTCCACGGAGTGTTGCAGGAGCACTAGCAAGATGCATTGCAAAGTTGTCCAAAAACTTCTTCCATTCGCATGCTAACGTGATTTTCACAGGCATACGAGTGGCAATCCACCATCCCGCAGCAGTTGGAGAGCTGCTCCCTCAATGCTGCTGTTGTGCGGCTTGCTTCTTCACCTCCTGCAAGCTGCCGGCTCTCCGTCTAGCGAAAGCGAAAGAGCCGCTACTTCGCGCACTGCTGCTTGTGCCGGTGGCAGTGCGCTCCGGAGCGCTGCTTCGGGCGAAAGACGCCGACCAGCGGCACTTCGCTCCGGACAGCCCCGTACCTCCGTCTTCTGCCTCTCTCGTCGTCTGCATCCTAGCCAAAAGCTTCTCCATGACTTCTCGCCGAGAGAGAAAGTGTGCCAGCACTGCAAACATCTTCCGATCTTGTTTGACGAGTTCACCCAGTTCTTTGCATCTCGCAGCGCAAAGAGACCCGCAAGAGTTTCCACGGAGCGTTGCAGGAGCACTAGCAAGATGCATTGCAAAGTTGTCCAAAAACTTCTTCCATTCGCATGCTAACGTGATTTTCAAAGGCATACGAGTGGCAATCCACTATCCCGCAGCAGTAAGAGAGCTGCGCACACAATGCTGCTGTTGTGCGGCTTGCTTCTTCACCTCCTGCAAGCTGCCGGCTCTCCGTCTAGCGAAGGCGAAAGAGCCGCTTCTTCGCGCACTGCTGCTTGTGCCGGTGGCGGTGCGCTCCGGAGCGCTGCTTCGGGCGAAAGACGCCCGCCAGCGGCACTTCGCTCCGGACAGCCCCGTACCTCCGTCTTCTGCCTCTCTCGTCGTCTGCATCCTAGCCAAAAGCTTCTCCATGAGTTCTCGCCGAGAGAGAAAGTGTGCCAGCACTGCAAACATCTTCCGATCTTGCTTGACGAGTTCACCCAGTTCTTTGCATCTCGCAGCGCAAAGAGACCCGCAAGAGTTTCCACGGAGCGTTGCAGGAGCACTAGCAAGATGCATTGCAAAGTTGTCCAAAAACTTCTTCCATTCGCATGCTAACGTGATTTTCATAGGCATACGAATGGCAATCCACCATCCCGCAGCAGTTCGAGAGCTGCGTACACAAGGCTGCTGTTGTGCGGCTTGCTTCTTCACCTCCTGCAAGCTGCCGGCTCTCCGTCTACCGAAAGCGAAAGAGCCGCTACTTCGCGCACTGCTGCTTGTGCCGGTGGCGGTGCGCTCCGGCGCGCTGCTTCGGGCGAAAGACGCCGGCCAGCGGCACTTCGCTCCGAACAGCCCCGTACCTCCGGCTTCTGCCTCTCTCGTCGTCTGCATCCTAGCCAAAAGCTTCTCCATGACTTCTCGCCGAGAGAGAAAGTGTGCCAGCACTGCAAACATCTACCGATCTTGCTTGACGAGTTCACCCAGTTCTTTGCATCTCGCAGCGCAAAGAGACCCGCAAGAGTTTCCACGGAGCGTTGCAGGAGCACTAGCAAGATGCATTGCAAAGTTGTCCAAAAACTTCTTCCATTCGCATGCTAACGTGATTTTCAAAGGCATACGAGTGGCAATCCACCATCCCGCAGCAGTAAGAGAGCTGCGCCCACAACGCTGCTGTTGTGCGGCTTGCTTCTTCACCTCCTGCAAGCTGCCGGCTCTCCGTCTAGCGAAGGCGAAAGAGCCGCTACTTCGCGCACTGCTGCTTGTGCCGGTGGCGGTGCGCTCCGGCGCGCTGCTTCGGGCGAAAGACGCCGGCCAGCGGCACTTCGCTCCGGACAGCCCCGTACCTCCGTCTTCTGCCTCTCTCGTCGTCTGCATCCTAGCCAAAAGCTTCTCCATGACTTCTCGCCGAGAGAGAAAGTGTGCCAGCACTGCAAACATCTTCCGATCTTGCTTGACGAGTTCACCCAGTTCTTTGCATCTCGCAGCGCAAAGAGACCCGCAAGAGTTTCCACGGAGCGTTGCAGGAGCACTAGCAAGATGCATTGCAAAGTTGTCCAAAAACTTCTTCCATTCGCATGCTAACGTGATTTTCAAAGGCATACGAGTGGCAATCCACCATCCCGCAGCAGTAAGAGAGCTGCGCCCACAATGCTGCTGTTGTGCGGCTTGCTTCTTCACCTCCTGCAAGCTGCCGGCTCTCCGTCTAGCGAAAGCGAAAGAGCCGCTACTTCGCGCACTGCTGCTTGTGCCGGTGGCGGTGCGCTCCGGAGCGCTGCTTCGGGCGATAGACGCCGGCCAGCGGCACTTCGCTCCGGACAGCCCCGTACCTCCGTCTTCTGCCTCTCTCGTCGTCTGCATCCTAGCCAAAAGCTTCTCCATGACTTCTCGCCGAGAGAGAAAGTGTGCCAGCACTGCAAACATCTTCCGATCTTGTTTGACGAGTTCACCCAGTTCTTTGCATCTCGCAGCGCAAAGAGACCCGCAAGAGTTTCCACGGAGCGTTGCAGGAGCACTAGCAAGATGCATTGCAAAGTTGTCCAAAAACTTCTTCCATTCGCATGCTAACGTGATTTTCAAAGGCATACGAGTGGCAATCCACCATCCCGCAGCAGTAAGAGAGCTGCGCCCACAATGCTGCTGTTGTGCGGCTTGCTTCTTCACCTCCTGCAAGCTGCCGGCTCTCCGTCTAGCGAAAGCGAAAGAGCCGCTTCTTCGCGCACTGCTGCTTGTGCCGGTGGCGGTGCGCTCCGGAGCGCTGCTTCGGGCGATAGACGCCGGCCAGCGGCACTTCGCTCCGGACAGCCCCGTACCTCCGTCTTCTGCCTCTCTCGTCGTCTGCATCCTAGCCAAAAGCTTCTCCATGACTTCTCGCCGAGAGAGAAAGTGTGCCAGCACTGCAAACATCTACCGATCTTGTTTGACGAGTTCACCCAGTTCTTCGCATCTCGCAGCTCAAAGAGACCCGCAAGAGTTTCCACGGAGCGTTGCAGGAGCACTAGCAAGATGCATTGCAAAGTTGTCCAAAAACTTCTTCCATTCGCATGCTAACGTGATTTTCAAAGGCATACGAGTGGCAATCCACCATCCCGCAGCAGTTCTAGAGCTGCGCCCACAATGCTGCTGTTGTGCGGCTTGCTTCTTCACCTCCTGCAAGCTGCCGGCTCTCCGTCTAGCGAAAGCGAAAGAGCCGCTTCTTCGCGCACTGCTGCTTGTGCCGGTGGCGGTGCGCTCCGGAGCGCTGCTTCGGGCGATAGACGACCGCCAGCGGCACTTCGCTCCGGATAGCCCCGTACCTCCGTCTTCTGCCTCTCTCGTCGTCTGCATTCTAGCCTAAAGCTTCTCCATGACTTCTCGCCGAGAGAGAAAGTGTGCCAGCACTGCAAACATCTTCCGATCTTGCTTGACGAGTTCACCCCAGTTCTTTGCATCTCGCAGCGCAAAGAGACCCGCAAGAGTTTCCACGGAGCGTTGCAGGAGCACTAGCAAGATGCATTGCAAAGTTGCCAAGAAACTTCTTCCATTCGCATGCTAACGTGATTTTCAAAGGCATACGAGTGGCAATCCACCATCCCGCAGCAGTTCGAGAGCTGCGCACACAATGCTGCTGTTGTGCGGCTTGCTTCTTCACCTCCTGCAAGCTGCCGGCTCTCCGTCTAGCGAAAGCGAAAGAGCCGCTACTTCGCGCACTGCTGCTTGTGCCGGTGGCGGTGCGCTCCGGAGCGCTGCTTCGGGCGAAAGACGCCGGCCAGCGGCACTTCGCTCCGGACAGCTCCGTACCTCCGTCTTCTGCCTCTCTCGTCGTCTGCATCCTAGCCAAAAGCTTCTCCATGACTTCTCGCCGAGAGAGAAAGTGTGCCAGCACTGCAAACATCTTCCGATCTTGTTTGACGAGTTCACCCAGTTCTTTGCATCTCGCAGCTCAAAGAGACCCGCAAGAGTTTCCACGGAGCGTTGCAGGAGCACTAGCAAGATGCATTGCAAAGTTGTCCAAACACTTCTTCCATTTCGCATGCTAACGTGATTTTCAAAGGCATGCGAGTGGCAACCCACGATCCCGCAGCAGTAAGAGAGCTGCGCCCACAATGCTGCTGTTGTGCGGCTTGCTTCTTCACCTCCTGCAAGCTGCCGGCTCTCCGTCTAGCGAAGGCGAAAGAGCCGCTTCTTCGCGCACTGCTGCTTGTGCCGGTGGCGGTGCGCTCCGGAGCGCTGCTTCGGGCGAAAGACGCCGGCCAGCGGCACTTCGCTCCGGATATCTCCCGTACCTCCGTCTTCTGCCTCTCTCGTCGTCTGCATCCTAGCCAAAAGCTTCTCCATGACTTCTCGCCGAGAGAGAAAGTGTGCCAGCACTGCAAACATCTACCGATCTTGTTTGACGAGTTCACCCAGTTCTTTGCATCTCGCAGCGCAAAGAGACCCGCAAGAGTTTCCACGGAGCGTTGCAGGAGCACTAGCAAGATGCATTGCAAAGTTGTCCAAAAACTTCTTCCATTCGCATGCTAACGTGATTTTCAAAGGCATACGAGTGGCAATCCACCATCCCGCAGCAGTTCTAGAGCTGCGCCCACAATGCTGCTGTTGTGCGGCTTGCTTCTTCACCTCCTGCAAGCTGCCGGCTCTCCGTCTAGCGAAGGCGAAAGAGCCGCTTCTTCGCGCACTGCTGCTTGTGCCGGTGGCGGTGCGCTCCGGAGCGCTGCTTCGGGCGATCGACGCCGGCGAGCGGCACTTCGCTCCGGATAGCCCCGTACCTCCGTCTTCTGCCTCTCTCGTCGTCTGCATTCTAGCCAAAAGCTTCTCCATGACTTCTCGCCGAGAGAGAAAGTGTGCCAGCACTGCAAACATCTTCCGATCTTGCTTGACGAGTTCACCCAGTTCTTTGCATCTCGCAGCGCAAAGAGACCCGCAAGAGTTTCCACGGAGCGTTGCAGGAGCACTAGCAAGATGCATTGCAAAGTTGCCAAGAAACTTCTTCCATTCGCATGCTAACGTGATTTTCAAAGGCATTCGAGTGGCAATCCACCATCCCGCAGCAGTTCGAGAGCTGCGCACACAATGCTGCTGTTGTGCGGCTTGCTTCTTCACCTCCTGCAAGCTGCCGGCTCTCCGTCTAGCGAAAGCGAAAGAGCCGCTACTTCGCGCACTGCTGCTTGTGCCGGTGGCGGTGCGCTCCGGAGCGCTGCTTCGGGCGAAAGACGCCGGCCAGCGGCACTTCGCTCCGGACAGCTCCGTACCTCCGTCTTCTGCCTCTCTCGTCGTCTGCATCCTAGCCAAAAGCTTCTCCATGACTTCTCGCCGAGAGAGAAAGTGTGCCAGCACTGCTAACATCTTCCGATCTTGCTTGACGAGTTCACCCAGTTCTTTGCATCTCGCAGCTCAAAGAGACCCGCAAGAGTTTCCACGGAGCGTTGCAGGAGCACTAGCAAGATGCATTGCAAAGTTGTCCAAAAACTTCTTCCATTCGCATGCTAACGTGATTTTCAAAGGCATACGAGTGGCAATCCACCATCCCGCAGCAGTAAGAGAGCTGCGCCCACAATGCTGCTGTTGTGCGGCTTGCTTCTTCACCTCCTGCAAGCTGCCGGCTCTCCGTCTAGCGAAAGCGAAAGAGCCGCTACTTCGCGCACTGCTGCTTGTGCCGGTGGCGGTGCGCTCCGGAGCGCTGCTTCGGGCGAAAGACGCCGGCCAGCGGCACTTCGCTCCGGATAGCCCCGTACCTCCGTCTTCTGCCTCTCTCGTCGTCTGCATCCTAGCCAAAAGCTTCTCCATGACTTCTCGCCGAGAGAGAAAGTGTGCCAGCACTGCAAACATCTTCCGATCTTGCTTGACGAGTTCACCCAGTTCTTTGCATCTCGCAGCGCAAAGAGACCCGCAAGAGTTTCCACGGAGCGTTGCAGGAGCACTAGCAAGATGCATTGCAAAGTTGTCCAAAAACTTCTTCCATTCGCATGCTAACGTGATTTTCAAAGGCATACGAGTGGCAATCCACCATCCCGCAGCAGTAAGAGAGCTGCGCCCACAATGCTGCTGTTGTGCGGCTTGCTTCTTCACCTCCTGCAAGCTGCCGGCTCTCCGTCTAGCGAAAGCGAAAGAGCCGCTACTTCGCGCACTGCTGCTTGTGCCGGTGGCGGTGCGCTCCGGAGCGCTGCTTCGGGCGAAAGACGCCGGCCAGCGGCACTTCGCTCCGGACAGCCCCGTACCTCCGTCTTCTGCCTCTCTCGTCGTCTGCATCCAAGCCAAAAGCTTCTCCATGACTTTTCGCCGACAGAAAAGGGTGCCAGCACAGCAAACGTCTCCCAGTCTTGGCCCTGATTTTTGTCGTGGCTGCGCATTGTTGAAGCATTTATCTTTTTAATAAAGCGGCGAATTTATTTCGAGATGGCTATGATCTCTTCATACTTATCCTTGTGCGGTCAAGACACAGCAACAATACATTCTTGAGAAAGGAAAACATCTCGAGAGATATTCCAGTCCATCGGTGTGGCGCAGCTGCTGAAAAAGGGCAAAGCTGAAGAACCTTGCTCATCTTAATTTCTGTGCATCTCGCAGCATGCGAAGCATGAGGCAGCCGAGCACCGCGCTTTTGTGCGCTCTTAATGGAATTGCAAAAAATCCCACAGCTTTTCATCCACAAGCACAGTCAGCTGCATTCGCTTTTGCTTCTTGAAAAACTCAGCGCTCTCCTTATATCGGTGTAGATCTTGATCTCTGGTTCCTGGGACTTTACCCAAGTGTTTGCTGTTTTGTACTTTCTTCTTTGGCAGTCAGGAACTTGTATATATAATCTGGTACATGTTTCTTGGAAAACATTTCCTGTCTAAAAATGATACATAGCTGCAATTTACCCGACTGTATATAACTACTCTTTTACTGTATAAAAAAGTGTATTAGAATGATACACCACCTGAATTTCAATGATTGAAAAAAGCGTCTTACTTCTTTTTCCTATTCTCTGTATTTCCTTCTCTTTGTTATGTTTCTTTGGCTATTATGTGCGTGCCCAATGGTTTTTCTGTTCCTGTTGTGGGACAGCAAATGTTCAGGCTCTTCTAATTTTGTCACTAATTAAATAATCCATCTTCCCCGCCGGAAAGATGCAGGATGTGTCTCATTTTCACTGCTCCTGTTTTGTTTCCTTATTCTTTTGAATGGCTCCCTGTCTTCCTACTCACACTCTGAGTAACGAATTTCTAATTTTCTTTCCTATCTGCCTTTATCAATTTTTCTCTGACTTGGATGCTATTGAATTAAGCCATGCCAAGTTGAAGAATTGCATCAAGAAGAGTGCTCAATGAAAAAAAAAACATTTAGTTTTGGGGTTCTATCACAGAAGAGTTCAAAGACTCTTCCCATGTGAAGAATATCTGATGAATATCTTAAAAACTATCATCTCTGTGTAAGTATTTTGCATCCAGTTCTTGCTCTAGTCCTTGCTTTGGCAAATTTGACACAAGTGAGGCATTGTGTGTTTTTGCAGCTTCTAGGGAGATGGTTCCAGGTCTTGAGAAAGTCGTGGGCTTTGTCTCATCTTTAGACATCTGAAAATCACCTAGGCATCCCAAAGACTCATTAGAAATACAAATACCTGCAGGGAACCGGAGGTGAGCTTCATCTTACCATGTGTCTTGAACAGGGTGTTCTATGTGTGAAAGAGATTCTAGTCAGAATTCTGCTCAGTACAGTCCATCAAGTTGAGAGAATTGATCATTTTAATCTGGGCTTTATATCCACAGAGGCTGAAGGTGTCTCCATGCTCCAGTGCCTATCAGTCTTCTCAAATATTTCAATCCATGAGTTGAATTCTAGAAGCAAAAACTTTTCTCCAGGTGACCTTTACCAAGAGACTCAATGTTAGGTGGAATCAAACAACTCCTTTTTTATCCATTTTATCGAAAGTGATCTTAAAGATTCAATCCATATGCTTAGGTGAGAGAAATCCTACCATTGGCAGATGGCATGTATTGGCCAGTATTGACAGCAGAAAGAAGCAAAAAAGCATGCCAAAAAATGCTGAATGCAGTAAGCAGACCATCAAGCAAACCGGTGGAAAAATAGTTGCTTTGTATGTAAGATGAATCGGAGAGATACATATGGAGTTCTTCATGATGTTTTTCATTGACATTTAAACTAGGAAAGAGGTTAAAACTATGATGGAAGGGATTAATTGCTTGATGTTAGAGTATTTCTTTAGAGAGACATAACAAGTGAATACATGTTTAACCAGTTATCGGCTTCCCATCAGCAATGGGTGCACTTTAATTGCCTTTAAAAGCTGTAATGAAATACTTTTTAAAGCAATTTTTTCCCCTTATTTTTGCAAGAGCTTTTTTCTGTTATTTTTGAAAAATAGGAAAAATTTCCAGTAAAGGATCAACGGGCTGCTCTGTCATTTAATATTAGAAAACACTTATGGTATACTTTCTAGAAGAAAAAGTACCTAAAAAAAGGAGTATTCCCATTATGCTTGTAAAACGATCTTCCAACCATAAGAAAATCAAAAATTATACTATTTCAAGGATCTCACACTCCTAGAACACATTCATTTACCACACTCATAATTTATCAAACACAGCTTGTAATTAGACCTCTAAGAGTCAAACAGAGCGTCGTATCCACAGGCACTGTGAGAGCAGCCTGAGGTGGCACAGGTGGCAGGTTGTACGTGAGCTAGATCTTGATCAATGCGGCATTACAGCAGCCAACCGGGGCCTGCACGCAAGGCCCATCCAAAAAATGTGGTGAGCTTTTTCCCAGGGAAACCAAACTCACCACCTCACCTTCCTGGTCTCAGGCCCCAAATGGCCACAAAAGTACTGTGCGGGCAACAGCCCAGGAAAAAAAACTCAACACCTCACCGTCTAGGTCTCAGTTTGCAGAGCTCTGTGGGCACTGTGCAAGCACCCAACGTTGGCACAGCTATCAGCCTTTAATTGGATGGCATCCTGATTAATACAGAAATCGAGCAGGCACCAAGCATCAACGTGCTTAGGGACACCTAGGTATTGTGCATTATACTGCCCAAGGAGAAAAAAACCCACCACCCCAAGGTCTTAGTCTCAGTTTGCAGAGTTCCGTGGGCACTCTCAAAGCAGCCAGAGCTAGCACAGGTGGCAGCTTGTCCCTGAGAGGCATCTTGATATTTGTGGATATCCAGGAGGCAACAGGCCCCTTAGGGCCGAGGGCCTACCTGGTACTGACAAAGGCTTCTTCCCAGAAAAACAAAGCTCACCATCCCACGTTGCTGGTCTCAGTTTGTAGAGCTCCATGGGCACTCTCAAACCAGCCCGAGTTGGCACAGGTGGCAGCTTGACCCGGGACGGCACCGTGATATTCGGGCAAATCCAGCGGGGAGCCGGCCGCTACGGGTGGAGGGCCGACCTAGTACAGAGATAGTCTTCTACCCAGCAAAACAAGACACACTACCCGACGTTCCAGGCCACAGTTTGAAGAGCTCCATGGGCACTCTCAAAGCAGCCCGAGTTGGCACAGGTGGCAGCTTGTCCCTGGGCGGCATCTTGTTATTCGGGGAAATCCAGCCTGCAACCGGACCCATAGGGCCGAAGGCCTACCTGGTACTGACAAAGGCTTCTGCCGGGAAAACAAAACTCAGAACCCCACGGTCCCGGTCTCAGTTTGCAGAGCTCCATGGGCACTCTCAAAGCAGCCCGAGTTGGCACAGGTGGCAGAATATCCCTGGGCGGCATCTTGATATTCGTGGAAATCCAGCAGGCAGCCAGCCATGAAGGGCCGAGGGCCTACCTGGTACTGACAAAGGCTTCTGCCGAGGAAAAAAAAAAACTCACCATCCCACGCTCCTGGTTTCTGTTTGTAGAGCACCATGGGTACTCTCAAAGCAGCCCAAGTTGGCACAGGTGGCAGCTTGTTCCTGGGCGGCATCTAGATATGCGTGGAAATCCAGCAGGCAGACTGCCTCTAAGGGCCGAGGTCCTACTTGGTACTGACAAAGGCTTCTGCCCGGGAAAAAAAAACCCGAAACCCCACATACTTTGGCTCAGTTTGAAGAGATCCGTGGGCACTCTCAAAGCAGCCCGAGTTGGCACAGGTGGCAGCTTGTCCCTGGGCGGCATCTTGATATTCGTGGAAGTCTTGCTGCCAGCCTGCCCCTAAGGGCCGAGGGCCTACATGGTACTTACAATGGCTTCTGCCCGGGGAAACATAACCCATAACCCCATGTACCCTGTCTCAGTTTGCAGAGCTCCGTGGGCACCCTCAAAGCAGCCCGAGCTGGCACAGGTGGCAGCTCGTCCCTGGGCAGCATCTTGATATTCGTGGAAATTCAGCAGGCAGCCTGCCCCTAAGGAACAAGGGCCTACCCGGAATTGAGAGAGGCTTCTGCCCGAGAAAACAAAACCCACAACCCTAGGTTATGGTCTCAGTTTGCAGAGCTCCGTGGGCACCCTCAAAGCAGCGCGAGTTGGCCCAAGTGGCAGCTGGTCCCTGGGCAGCATCTTGATATTCGTGGAAATCCAGCAGGCAGACGGCCCTGAAGTTCCGAGAGCCTGCCTGGTACTGCAAATGCTTCTGCCCGGGGAAACAAAACTCACCAAGGCAAGTTCCTGGTCTAACTTTGCAGAGCTCCATGGGCACTCTCAAAGCAGCCCGAGTTGGCACAGGTGGCAGCTTGTCCCTGGGTGGCATCTTGATATTCGTGGAAATCCAGCAGGCAGACTGCCTCTAAGGGCTGAGGGCCTACTTCGTACTGACAAAGGCTTCTGCCCGGGAAAACAAAACCCATAACCCCACATACTTTCTCTCAGTTTGAAGAGCTCCGTGGGCACTCTCAAAGCAGGACTCTCCTGGTACTGACAAAGGCTTCTGCCCGGGGAAAGAAAACCCACCAATGTTCCACATCTCAGTTTGCCTCCATGGGCACTCTCAAAGCAGGCACAGGTGGCAGTTTGTCCCTGGGCGGCATCTTGATATTTGTGGAAATCCAGCAGGCAGACGGCCCTGAAGTTCCGAGAGCCTACCTGGTACTGCAAATGCTTCTGCCCGGGGAAACAAAACTCGCCAACACACGTTCCTGGTCTAACTTTGCAGAGCTCCATGGGCACTCTCAAAGCAGCCCGAGTTGGCACAGGTGGCAGCTTGTCCCTGGGTGGCATCTTGATATTCGTGGAAATCCAGCAGGCAGACTGCCTCTAAGGGCTGAGGGCCTACTTCGTACTGACAAAGGCTTCTGCCCGGGAAAACAAAACCCATAACCCCACATACTTTCTCTCAGTTTGAAGAGCTCCGTGGGCACTCTCAAAGCAGCCCGAGTTGGCACAAGTGGCAGCTTGTCCCTGGGCAGCATTTTGATATTCGTGGAAATCCTGCAGGCAGCTGGCCCCCAAGGGCCAAGGGCCGACCTGGTACTGACAAAGGCTTCTGCCCGGGAAAACAAAACTCAGAACACCACGTTTCTGGTCTCAGTTTGCAGAGCACCATGGGCACTCTCAAAGCAGCGCGAGTTGGCACAGGTGGCAGCTTGTCCCTGGGCAGCATCTTGATATTCGTGGAAATCCAGCAGGCTGCCTGCCCTTAAGGACTGAGGGCGTACCTGGCACTTCAAATGCTTCTGCCCGGAGAAACAAAACTCAGCACCCCAGGTTCATGGTCTCAGTTTGCAGAGCTCCATGGGCACTCTCAAAGCAGCCCGAGTTGGCACAGGTGGCAGCTTGTCCCTGGGCAGCATCTTGATATTCGTGGAAATCCAGCCGGCAGCCTGCCCCTGAGGAACAAGGGCCTTCCTGGTACTGACAAAGGCTTCTGCCCAGGGAAACAAAATCCACCACCCCACGTTCCACATCTCAGTTTGCAGAGCTCCGTGGGCACTCTCAAAGCAGCCCGAGTTGGCACAGGTGGCAGCTTGTCCCTGGGCGGCATCTTGATATTTGTGGAAATCCTGCAGGCAGCCGGCCCCCAAGGGCCAAGGGCCGACCTGGTACTGACAAAGGCTTCTGCCCGGGAAAACAAAACCCAGCACCCCACGTTTCTGGTCTCAGTTTGCAGAGCTCCGTGGGCACTCTCAAAGTAGCCCGAGTTGGCACAGGTGGCAGCTTGTCCCTGGGTGGCATCTTGATATTTGTGGAAATCCTGCAGGCAGCCGGCCCCCAAGGGCCAAGGCCTGACCTGGTACTGACAAAGGCTTCTGCCCGGGGAAACAAAACTCACCACCCCACGTTTCTGGTCTCAGTTTGCAGAGCTCCATGGGCACTCTCAAAGCAGCCCGAGTTGGCACAGGTGGCAGCTTGTCCCTGGGCGGCATCTTGATATTCGTGGAAATCCAGCCGGCAGCCTGCACCCTGTGGGAAAACAAAACCCACACCCCACGTTTCTGGTCTCAGTTTGCAGAGCCCATGGGCACTCTCAAAGCAGAGTTGGCAAGGTGGCAGCTCCTCCGTGGGCAGCATCTGATATTCGTGGAAATTCAGCAGGCGGGAAAAAAACAAAACTCAGCACCCCACGGTCAAAAAGGTGGCTTGTCAAATCCTGGTGCCAGCCCTACCTGGTCCTGCACTGCCCGGGAAAACCCACGTTCCTGGTCTCAGTTTGCAGAGCTCCATGGGCACTCTCAAAGCAGCCCGAGTTGGCACAGGTGGCAGCTTATCCCTGGGCGGCATGTTCATATTCATGGAAATCCAGCAGGCTGCCGGCCCCAAAGGGCCAAGGGCCGACCTGGTACTGACAAAGGCTTCTGCCCGGGAAAACAAAACCCAGAACACCACGTTTCTGGTCTCAGTTTGCAGAGCTCCATGGGCACTCTCAAAGCAGCCCGAGTTGGCACAGGTGGCAGCTTGTCCCTGGGCAGCATCTTGATATTCGTGGAAATCCAGCAGGCAGCCTGCCCATAAGGACCAAGGGCCTACCTGGCACTGCAAATGCTTCTGCCCTGGAAAACAAAACTCAGCACCCCATGTTCCATGGTCTCAGTTTGCAGAGCTCCATGGGCACTCTCAAAGCAGCCCGAGTTGGCACAGGTGGCAGCTTGTCCCTGGGCAGCATCTTGATATTCGTGGAAATCCAGCAGGCAGCCTGGAACAAGGGCCTACCCTGTGGAACAAGGGCCAGTTTGCACCTGGGCACCCTCACTGACAAAGGCTTCTGACCAGGGAAAACAATACTCAAAGAAAACACCACTTTCCTGGTCTCAGTTTGCAGAGCTCCATGGGCACTCTCAAAGCAGCCCGAGTTGGCACAGGTGGCAGCTTGTACCCTGGGCAGCATCTTGATATTCGTTGGAAATCCAGCAGGCAGACTGCCCATAAGGAACAAGGACCCTCCTGGTACTGACAAAGGCTTCTGCCCTGGAAAACAAAACCCAGCACCCCACGTTTCTGGTCTCAGTTTGCAGAGCACCATGGGCACTCTCTAAGCAGCCCAAGTTGGCACAGGTGGCAGCTCCTCCCTGGGCAGCATCCTGATATTCGTGGAAATTCTGCAGGCAGACGGCCCTGAAAGGAAATCCGTGGAACAAGGGCCTACCTAGTACTGACAAAGGCTTCTGCCCGGGAAAACAAAACTCAGCACCCCACGGTCTTGGTCTCAGTTTGCAGAGCTCCATGGGCACTCTCAAAGCAGCCCGAGTTGGCACAGGTGGCAGCTTGTCCCTGGGCGGCATCTTGATATTCGTGGAAATCCTGCAGTGCCAGCCTCCCCCAAAGACCGAGGGCCTACCTGGTCACTGCAAATGTTTCTGCCCGGGAAACAAAACTCAGACAAACCCACGTTCCTGGTCTCAGTTTGCAGAGCTCCATGGGCACTCTCAAAGCAGCCCGAGTTGGCACAGGTGGCAGCTTGTCCCTGGGCAGCAACTTGATATTCGTGGAAATCCTGCTGCCAGCCTGCCCCTAAGGGCCGAGGGCCTACCTGGTACTGCAAATGCTTCTGCCCGGGAAAACAACACCCACAAACCCACGTTCCTGGTCTCAGTTTGAAGAGCTCCGTGGGCACTCTCAAAGCAGCCCGAGTTGGCACAGGTGGCAGCTTGTCCCTGGGCAGCATCTTGATATTCGGGGAAATCCTGCAGGCAGGCTGTCCCTAAGGAACAAGGGCCTACCTGGTACTGACAAAGGCTTCTGCCCTGGAAAACAAAACCCACCACCCCACGTTTCTGGTCTCAGTTTGCAGAGCACCATGGGCACTCTCAAAGCAGCGCGAGTTGGCCCAAGTGGCAGCTTGTCCCTGGGCAGCATCTTGATATTCGTGGAAATCCAGCAGGC